>NW_015505542.1:501297-557307 GCF_001515645.1 Sinocyclocheilus grahami
CCACATATTTATTAGTAAGATGTGTGTACAGAATGTGGTCTTTAAATATCACTGTCTCGGTGCATTAAGCACGTTCTTTATATATGAGGGAAATACTTAACGTGTAAATAAACGGGTTGCGCTCACATTTTGATCTTATATGCATATCTGCACGTAGTATATGCTTTACAATTTTGTCTTTATCTTTGTCTTGGTACATTAAGCCACTTTAAGCATTTTAGAAAGTCCCCTGTTCAAGTTCTGCTAATTCAAAAGCCTAGTGAGAGTCATGCTCGCAAATAAGGTAATGTTAACTATTAAACCAACCAAATCAAAACTTTCAAAAACACACAGCAATGTGATTCTTTTATTGAGTGAGAGTTAGTGGGATTAATCAGTGACATGAACAGATTTACTATTCGGCGTCTTCTCCGCAACCTCCTTCCCTTGGTGTTTTTACACATAGAAAAGGCAAAAAAACATATTGCATTGTCCAGTTTTCTCTCAGAACGATGATCTGAGTTACTATTGCAATTATCGATGCAGTATGAATGACATACTCTGGTGAAATTTTTCACAATCAGGACAAACAATCAAATACTGCCTTAAACTCAATAGCGGAAAGGCAGCGCTATCCTGCAAGTATGGCGGATAAACAAAGCAGTTTCCCAGAACTCAACGCGCCGTTACGTAACATTCTCATTCTTTATAGCCGATGCCGATACCAATATATTTCCTTTTGTTTGGAAACAACACCAAGTCTCTCCTGTGCAGAAATTATAAGCAAATTATTTTTCATTTTGCTTAGTTTTTAACTAGAACTTATTTGTTAGAATTAAATGAACAAAAATGAAGTTTTTATATAATGCCAGTACATTGAAGATTTGAAAATAACTATAGGCCTAAATAAACTATATATATATCTGGACAAAAATGCAGAGATATATTAATCTCTGCATTTTTGTCCAGAAAGATGCAGTGGTAACCTTAACATTTTATTTTAAGATTTAACATTTGTAAATGGTCTAAAGCAAACGATTTGTAAAAATTACAAATCTTACGTGTATGTGCATTCTCAGTTTAAATGCAGCGATCCAAAGCAGTAGGGCTGTCAAAAAAAAATTCAAATTTCGAATATTTGTCGAATTTAAAATAAAAATCCACATTCGAATGCAAAAACGTTGCATTTGAATTTTAGGTGTGTCAGGCAGCCTTATCAGTGGCGCACGAAATGCGACAATGATGTAAGTGTCATTGCATTTTAATGTTTTTGTTAGTCTATCCAGTTGAACCCACTAGATGCGGTGCTGCTACATTGTTCATTCAAAATATTGCGGGAAAAAAGAACATCAATGCGGAGATGATGTTGTTTACGAAACCAAACTGTTCACACAGAACGCATATTTATCACATTTTCTAGAGGGACATCTATCACCATTGCACTGGCGTCTCACACGAGAGCCGCATGTTTAGAAAGCCATGGAAAATTAATGTAAGTTCAACTTTTTAAAAGCATGTCTCAAGACTTGAGACATGGCGATTTTTATTAATTTTTTTTCCCATCCCCCTGCATCTCATGTTTTTAAATGAAGAAAGTACTCTGTGATTGGTTTTCGGTCCTTTGTATTAAACTATACATATATGCATGATTCTGTTTTGTTTCTAATTGTTTAAGCAACTTTAATTATATAAGGTTTATAAACATTATTTTAAACATTATGCATTTAAAAAAAAAAAGATAGTCGTGTTATTTTATTATGCTTTGAAGAAATGTGCATAATATTTTGTTCGATGCACCCTCTTGTGGCCTCGAGAGAAGCCAAAAGCTTTTCCCCCCCTAACTGAAATTATGCCTTTTAAATTCTAATATAATTTGAATTTTGATAATATTTAAGTTCAAAATTCGAATTAAGTTTTTCAGCCATTTTGACAGCCCTACAAAGCAGTAAATCTAATCACCATTCAGGCAAAACTTTGCTTCAAGAATGAGCCACACTGCTGACGTGATCTAATCGCTAGCACACCCTGAGCACATGTGAGTTAATGTATTCCTCTTATCTGCTAGACATATCAACATAATTTTTCATATCGGGCCGATATTTACATTTAAAGCCATTATCGGCCGATTCCAGTACTGGGCCAATAATATCGTGCATCCCTAATTCACAATGCTCTCATATGTGATGTGAAAACATTTTGTGAACTGCTTAGACACTCTTGAATGTAAAAAAAAATAATTTAGCATCATGCTGACACTTTTATCATTACTATTGCAATGGTTGTAGATGCTGACTGTCTGTCTGAACTAATAGGTTAACTTTATTACTTTCAAAATGCTAGTGTAGAGCTAAAGATTGGATTTGAAAAACAAATCAGAATTGGACCAAGATTTAGACGTGCAAAACTGAACTGAAAGAATGGCTACACCCTCTTACAAAATGTGATGTGGTGGTATCAGATGGTGTTATCATGCATCATGTTACTGAATTATTTACATTTCCAAAATGCATGGCACTTTTTTGCTCTTTTTTTCTTTTCTTCCCTCTTTGGTGTCTGTGTGCCTTTTTAGTGGTGCTGTAACACCCTCTTTGCATGTTCTTTTTTTTTTTTTTTTTTAATGACTGGGTTAATGATTTAATGAATTGTGAAAAGCTCAGAAGATGCTACAGAGGAATAATATTAACATATAATAATAATAATAATAATAACATTTATAACAATAATAACATAAGCATTGAGGTAAAGGTTTGGATGGTTACGTAATTGCCTAATGTTTTGTACATTTGAACAAAGCTGCCCGTATCTGAATTTTAACTCTTTAGATTATTGTTCTGTTTCCTTTCCTCTGGGCTCAATAGGTTTTAACATACTTGAGGAGTCCAAATTGGGATACACGAATCGCAGCGGGACAAGCTGTCGAAGCCATAGTGAGGAATATTCCAGAATGGAACCCAGCTCCAAAGCCAAAAGATGGTGAGCTGATTAATCCCAGATTGCATTACTAGAGGACTTGATGTTTTGGGATTTTCTGTCTGATATTTACATAAAGGCACGATGTTGTGGTAACTAGTTACGTAGAATTTTTTTTTTTTTTTGTGAATTTTTATCAAGGCTGTTTAATGCAAATCAACACTAGTTTGATCCTGCAGTGGTAATGCCACGTGGCATGTTAAAAGCTAACAAGACTTAAGCTTCTGTCTAATGATTGTCTTGAGTAGAGAAAGTGCTTTAAGACATGTTGTCTTTTTCAGAGGTGTGTGCAGAAGATATGTCACCAGAGGACATCTCTTCAGACAGGCTGAGTTTCTACAGGTTTGATATCTCCCGTCTGCTCAAGCACGGAGCATCGCTGCTCGGCTCTGCAGGTGCTGAATTTGAGCTGCAAGAAGACAAGACGGGTAGGGTTATATCTCTCATATGTGTGTGTTAAAACTGCAGATTTGTAACGTTCATGCTGTTATTACACTTGTTTGTACTTGGGGTTGAGGTTTGTTCAATTTCTCAACATCAACTCATCCCGCACCTTTTGTACCACAGAAGTATATTATCTTAAATGCAACTAGGACTAATTCATTGTTGCCTATGAGCAGAAAATTTTTATAACTCTACATTAAAAATAAATTTGTATACGATTAAATTTGACTGTAATAAGGAAATTAGCAGTTGTTCATTTGACATTCTTTGCTACAGAGGTGGATAAGAGGTGCAGGTGATAAATGTACCTTTATTTGCATGTCAGTATGGAAGAAATTTGAATAATAGTATGTTTGTCATCTCCATCTTTCCATGCACATTTTGATTTTTCCATTTCATATGTGGTGTTAGTGTTAGTTATTAACTTGTGAATGATACCTCATTGAGGAGTGCTGTTACTTTTCTATGCAAGTGATTTCTTTTTTTTATGTGGTGGACAGAAAAATGGGTGCTATTGAGAGACCAGAATATTACAGAGTTTTGACTTGGATTGCAAAGCAAACACCTAGAACACCCTTGTTGGTGATGACTTTTGTTTTGCAAGTTATTAACTTGTGAATGATACCTCATTGAGGAGTGCTGTTACTTTTCTATGCAAGTGATTTCTTTTTTTATGTGGTGGACAGAAAAATGGGTGCTATTGAGAGACCAGAATATTACAGAGTTTTGACTTGGATTGCAAAGCAAACACCTAGAACACCCTTGTTGGTGATGACTTTTGTTTTGCAATTCTTACTCATGATTGCATTCTGTTCTCAGGTGAGATAGATCCCAAAGAGCGTTTGGCTCGGCAGAGGAAACAGTTACAGAAGAAGTTGGGATTGGATATGGGTGCAGCGATCGGCATGGACACAGAGGAGCTTTTTAATGATGAGGACCTGGAGGATGCCTGCGCTTCCAGTACCAACAGATCACAGCCTGGTAAAAGCCTGGGCTGTCACTTCTCACGCAACCATTTGGTGAGTGGTGCTGGATCTCTTACAAATGCCAAACGCTTCAGAAAGCTTACAGTTTTAAGGCTGACATTAGAGGAGATGGTGAACATGCATAAATCACTGCAACTATTGCTCCGCACTGATACCAGGTGTAAAAGGGCACTTACTGTATTAAAATGTTCAATTGGAAGTTCCGTTTTGTGTTCTCCACTTCAGCCGGCTGCAGAGCTCATAGATTCAGAGTTTCGTCCAGGCATGAGCAATCGACAGAAGAACAAAGCCAAGAGGATGGCAAAACTTGTTGCAAAGCAGAGATCCAGAGACGTGGATCCTAACGAGAAGAGGTAGAGATGTCACGCTAATCAGCTTTGTATTTTCTTCTAACATGTTATTGCTTGATTTTTAAGTCAGTATTAAATAAAAATTGACATTTATATTTATTAGCTATTTTTGGGTATATTGACTTGTTAAACAGCCAGGGACAAAGAGGCTGCAAGTGTTTTATATTACAGCATTTTAAAGATGACGGCAATCAAGAAACTTTATGGATCATAAACTAGATTTAAAGGAAATCTGTTTTTTTATACAGGAATCACAGTTGTGTGTCACAAAGTTGATTATTCTTGTGCAAAGCCACGTAAAACAATGTAGCCTGAGGGTTTAAGGTCTGCAGCATTGCATTTACACAGAAAGCTGAAAAATCGCTTCTGATACTAGGTTATCATACCTGCTATTTCTATTTTTGTTAGTGGGTGAAAGTAGACATGTTCTAAAACGGCTTTTATGCTTTTCACAGCCACCTTCACTTTTCAAAGATTTGCACTCCTAGAGATGAATTGAAAATAATTTTCGGAATCAGATCGTGATGTGCCTGAAGACTCCCTACCCTATAAACAGCGTTTCATGTTGAAGATAATAACTGTTTATGGGGGTGTGGGCGGTCAGTCTGACCACTGCTCTTATGTTTCCTTGCCACAGCAATGACAGTTTTGAGGGAGAGCCAGAGGAGAAGCGCCGGAAAACCACAAATGTAGTCATTGAGCAGCCAGCAACCGACAGCAAAGTCTTAATTGATAATGTTCCTGATAACTCCAATTTATTTGAGGAGGTGTGAGACATGCACACATGCTTGTTTTTTCTTCCACACATTGAGCTGTTAACATTCAACTGTCAGCTCTGTCTGTCTCATATATATATATATATATATATATATATATATATATATACACACACGCGCGCACACGTGTGTGTGTGTGTGTGTGTGTGTGTATATGTATATAAATAATATGTATTTTTCTTTTTGTTTTGTTTCACAGACTCAGGAATGGCCCCTGGAAAGCTTCTGTGATGAACTGTGCAATGACCTCTTCAACCCCTCGTGGGAGGTACTGAAAAACACATTCAATAGAACTAAGCAATTATAACTAAAAAAGTTTCTTACAAAACGTGTTTGCTCTAAAATGGCTGCAAGACAAGGAGGGATCATACAACTAATCTAATCATTCAGTGCTTAGGAAAATTAATGGCCCAATAAAAAGTGCATTAAAATATTGCCATATTTCACAATGTTGCATAACTTTTATTGCCATCTAAATAATTGGGAATATATCATAAATATTTAATATATCTCCCAGCCCTAGTTGAGACTGCACATTATCATCATTAATCATTAGAATTATTTTAAAGTATAAGTGTTTTTTTATTACTATCAAAGTGAATTATTTTGCATTGACTTTTTTGTATTGTCAATTTTCATTAAAATTTTTAGTAAATTTGTGTTTTATTTATTTTGCATTTAGCTTTTTTATTTTGGTTTAGTGTTATTGATTGTAGTACTATAAACTTTTACTTCGTTTTTCTCAGTCGCTTTGGTGCATTTCTCGAATCATCCTTAATATTTGCAAAGAAGTATGTACATTTCTCAAAACAATTCGTACAAACAGCACCACAAAATGGATTGCCTGCAAAAGCCTGTAACTTACTCAAAATCTTTAGTTCATCTCTCAAAAGTAAGTATTTGTCAGTGAACAAATCAGTGCCATCAGAATGATGTTTCACAAACAAGAACGTCAAAATGCTTAGTCATGTGGTCAATTTAACAGTGCACTTTGTTAGTATTACCTGATGTAAACTATGGCAACATTTTGGATGACAGTTACTGTATTGAACAGTATGCCATATGCTTATGTATACCATATATCCATTTCAAAAGTACAAATTTACACATTACTGCATGTGGGATATTGATTGAAAGAGACTAGATAGGATTCACAGTTACACTTTTACTAGTGGTCTGACAAAAAAAAAACACATTACAACGTTATTGTGATATAGAAAAGAAAAAGAAATATTGGCACAAATGCGAAAATAAAAAATCATAAAGTTCATTGTCAGAATAACTGTGTTGTCCTCTGTCTATATATGCTTTCCAATTGAAGGTTCATGAGATGTACCTATTTCAGAGAACTGGTTTATAATTGGTTGATCTACGTTCTCTTCATTTGTGAAAGTCAAGATTCACTTCCACAATTCATGGCAAGTTTACAAAAATCTAATAGAAATGTGTAGAAAATATGCTTGACCGTTTATGAACTAGATCAACCATTTTGCATTTAATTGCTTATACGATGAACTAATGACTAGACGTTTTGAGGGGTAAGACTATTGCAAAGAGAACTATATAATAAATTGAGCAACATGACATAAGCAACTGATAATGTAGGAAACCGCAGATAAATGTACATAATCAATTGCATGAATGTACCAAAGCAATCAACTTGTTCAAATGAATGAGAAACTGCTTTTATTATGTGCACAAGTGACTAGATGATGTGTAGGTTGAACAAGTAGTTTTGAGAATTTCATTTCTGATTCGAGAAATGCACCAAAGCGACTGAGAAAAACTGTAAACGGTTAGTTGCTTAATTTAAGATTGGTTTTATCAAATATTTATTAGTGCTGTCAAATGATTAATTGCATCCAAAATAAGTTTTTTTTTTTTAACACATTCAATAGAACTAAGCAATTATAACTAAAAAAGTTTCTTACAAAACGTGTTTGCTCTAAAATGGCTGCAAGACAAGGAGGGATCATACAACTAATCTAATCATTCAGTGCTTAGGAAAATTAATGGCCCAATAAAAAGTGCATTAAAATATTGCCATATTTCACAATGTTGCATAACTTTTATTGCCATCTAAATAATTGGGAATATATCATAAATATTTAATATATCTCCCAGCCCTAGTTGAGACTGCACATTATCATCATTAATCATTAGAATTATTAAGTATAAGTGTTTTTTTATTACTATCAAAGTGAATTATTTTGCATTGACTTTTTTGTATTGTCAATTTTCATTAAAATTTTTAGTAAATTTGTGTTTTATTTATTTTGCATTTAGCTTTTTTATTTTGGTTTAGTGTTATTGATTGTAGTACTATAAACTTTTACTTCGTTTTTCTCAGTCGCTTTGGTGCATTTCTCGAATCATCCTTAATATTTGCAAAGAAGTATGTACATTTCTCAAAACAATTCGTACAAACAGCACCACAAAATGGATTGCCTGCAAAAGCCTGTAACTTACTCAAAATCTTTAGTTCATCTCTCAAAAGTAAGTATTTGTCAGTGAACAAATCAGTGCCATCAGAATGATGTTTCACAAACAAGAACGTCAAAATGCTTAGTCATGTGGTCAATTTAACAGTGCACTTTGTTAGTATTACCTGATGTAAACTATGGCAACATTTTGGATGACAGTTACTGTATTGAACAGTATGCCATATGCTTATGTATACCATATATCCATTTCAAAAGTACAAATTTACACATTACTGCATGTGGGATATTGATTGAAAGAGACTAGATAGGATTCACAGTTACACTTTTACTAGTGGTCTGACAAAAAAAAAACACATTACAACGTTATTGTGATATAGAAAAGAAAAAGAAATATTGGCACAAATGCGAAAATAAAAAATCATAAAGTTCATTGTCAGAATAACTGTGTTGTCCTCTGTCTATATATGCTTTCCAATTGAAGGTTCATGAGATGTACCTATTTCAGAGAACTGGTTTATAATTGGTTGATCTACGTTCTCTTCATTTGTGAAAGTCAAGATTCACTTCCACAATTCATGGCAAGTTTACAAAAATCTAATAGAAATGTGTAGAAAATATGCTTGACCGTTTATGAACTAGATCAACCATTTTGCATTTAATTGCTTATACGATGAACTAATGACTAGACGTTTTGAGGGGTAAGACTATTGCAAAGAGAACTATATAATAAATTGAGCAACATGACATAAGCAACTGATAATGTAGGAAACCGCAGATAAATGTACATAATCAATTGCATGAATGTACCAAAGCAATCAACTTGTTCAAATGAATGAGAAACTGCTTTTATTATGTGCACAAGTGACTAGATGATGTGTAGGTTGAACAAGTAGTTTTGAGAATTTCATTTCTGATTCGAGAAATGCACCAAAGCGACTGAGAAAAACTGTAAACGGTTAGTTGCTTAATTTAAGATTGGTTTTATCAAATATTTATTAGTGCTGTCAAATGATTAATTGCATCCAAAATAAGTTTTTTTTTTTTTACATGTGTATACTGTGTATATTTATTATGTATATATAAATGCACACACACACAGTATATATTTTGAAAATGTCCATATTAATTGATATTATATATAAATATTTTAAATGTATAAACATTTATCTTAAATATACATGCGCGCGCGTGTGTGTGTGTGTGTGTGTATTTGTATATACATAACAAATATACACAGTTCACACGCATATTATGTAAACAAAACCTTTTATTTTGGATGCGATTAATCGTTTGACGCTGCTTATATTTATATTTTATTTTAGCTTTTTTCAAATAAAGTGTTTTTACCAAAAATTAAATAACTTTAAAAAAAAAAAAAAAACAGTGTTGACATCATAATGATTAATTGCATCCAAAATAAGTTTTTTTTTTTTACATGTGTATACTGTGTATATTTATTATGTATATATAAATACATTTATTATGTATAAACATTTATCTTAAATATACATGCGCGCGCGTGTGTGTGTGTGTGTGTGTATTTGTATATACATAACAAATATACACAGTTCACACGCATATTATGTAAACAAAACCTATTATTTTGGATGCGATTAATCGTTTGACGCTGCTTATATTTATATTTTATTTTAGCTTTTTTCAAATAAAGTGTTTTTACCAAAAATTAAATAACTTTAAAAAAAAAAAAAAAACAGTGTTGACATCATAGGACAGAGAAGGAAGTGGTATCGACAAAGAACCTCCACTTGGGAATCGAATGCAGGTTGCCGGAGATGTAGTTGCGCTACATGTTGGCGCACTAACCACAAGGCCATTAGAAAATTATTTTTAATAGTTTCAGTTCTAGTTAAAAACAATACTAATGCCTGCTGGTTGTGTGCTTTTTTGAGACAAATCAGTTTGCATTTACGTGTGAACTGAAGCAATGAAAACTATTACTTTTATGTGTGTTTTACAGTGAAAGGGGTACTGGTTGGTCAGTGAGCTTTTGTTTGGTATTTTTAGATTCGTCACGGTGCAGGCACGGGACTGAGGGAAGTGCTGAAGTGTCACGGTACTGGCGGAGGAAAGACTGTTGGCAGTACAGCAGAACAGGTGTTCAGCAGTTCATTGGACATTATCGCTGTCAGAGTTTAAGTTCAGTGTGTGATGTTTGATTCCTTCTACATTCTCAGATGGAACGACAGCACCAGGAGTGGCTGGAGGATTTGGTCATCCGGCTTTTGTGCGTCTTTGCTCTAGACAGATTTGGAGACTTTGTGTCAGATGAGGTTTGTCATCGTTTTCCCAACTTCTGAATTATTTTCTATTAACACCTGTGGTTGGACAAGACTGACATTTGAACCTGTACTTGCATGTAAATGTGCTGACGTCACTATTGAACAGTTTTTTTTAATTTAAAAAAAAAAAAATTTTTAAAGAAAGAAATAGTTTGTCAGAATAAAAATGCATTTATGAGCGTGTTTTTTTTTTTTTTTTCCCTTTTTCTTTTTTGGTATATTAAAAATTGCCATTATTTTTGATTAGTGTAAGCCTGTTTCTTCCTTAAAGAAAGACTGGAAATAGTTTTTCCATTTTATTTATTTATGGCAAGGCTTTCATTTTCTTGGTTTCATCTTGAGGCATTTATTTTTTCTTATCTTTCCAGGTGGTTGCACCTGTCAGAGAGACGTGTGCCCAGACTCTGGGTGTGGCCTTGAGGCACATGGCGAACAGTGGCTTTGCCATGACTGTGGACATTCTGCTCAAGCTGCTAACTGAAGACCAGTGGGAGGTTCGACACGGAGGCCTACTGGGCATCAAATATGCCCTTGCTATCAGACAGGTGGAGAGGATTTAGATTCGTATTGGCTGAGATTGAAAGTGACATTCTAGATGCTGCAGTGTTTAACTTGTGGTTGTCTTTCACATCTTGCTGACCCTCAGGATTTGATCGCTGAGCTACTGCCCCGGGTTCTTCCTGCCATTACAGAAGGCCTGCGGGATCTGGATGATGATGTTCGTGCAGTGGCAGCAGCAGCTTTGATCCCAGTGGTGGATGGATTGGTTCAATTGCAGCCTGCTAAGGTCTGAGCTGAAAGTTAATTTGAATTTGACAGCTAGTTCAGATATAATAGCCAATGTGGATATATTGAGAGCATGTCTTATCAGCAGATGCTGAAAATCTTAAAATAGTCTAATATTGGACAGTTGGTTTGTCACTGCCAGTGTCTGTGCTTACAGCACTCTGCATGTGATAACTCCTAATTTTCCAACACCGTTAAATCAGTCTAAAGGCCCTGATATACTCAAATAGAAGTTCTTTTTCATTTAGTGGTTAAAAGAAATTGAAAATACCAACTTCAGTTTCAACCTGATAACAGCTCTCCAGTATGTTCTTGATGGACTGAACAATAGAAATAAATCGGAGAAGATTTCAATGTCCGAGAAGGCGGAGGTCTAGACCACTTACGTAATAACCATGGACCAATGGTAGTTTGAAGGTGTTTACCAGCCAAAACAAACTTTTCTGGAAAGTTTGCTTTCACAAGTTGTTTTGAACTCCTGAAACAAATTTCATTTTAGCCTGATATTGTCGTAGGTTTTTTTTTTTTTTTTCCTTTTTTTCTTTTTGCTCGCTCGAATTACATTGGGGCCTTTCACATCTAGCACTTATTATGTGCAGCAATTGCTCTGGGGTAATGCCTCCATATCTATAACCTACATGTCTGCTTTATAGGTTCCTTTCATTGTGGACACACTGTGGAATGCCCTGCTGGAGCTGGATGATCTCACAGCTTCGACTAACAGCATCATGACCCTCCTGTCCTCCCTGCTCACTTACCCACAGGTCCGCCAGTGCAGGTGAGATTTTTCTATTGAAATCTCTATTGGAGCTCTCATGTTCATTGCAGTGTTTCCAATTCATTAACCAGACTGTGGCGGCCCACTTTGGTTGTTGTGTTTCCTGCCATTGCTTTGGCAAAGTGTCCGTCAAATGAACTAAGCGTAATATGGTTGTATCCCCTCATCAAGTCTGTTTCAAAATGAAGCGATACCGAACGATATGAAACATAATTTCGTTGATACACTTTTTAGCTATATCGCCCAGCCCTATGATACATATCAAATATATATTTCCTGTAAATAAGGTTGCTATAATATCTACATTGTAGAGACCAGCGGAATTTCACAATTCTCAATATGAGTAACAAATAAACAAACAAAAAGTCCTCAAAATGATTGAAAACAATTAAACTGTCAGTAATAAAAAAAAAAGCAAAGGACACATACAATAGAATAAAAAGATACAAATGAAACAAACTGTGCTTTAATGTTTTTTTTTTTTGTATGCAAGTCTCAAGCAGTTTACAGCCTACTACAGAAATGAATAATCAAATGTAAAATAAAATGGCGTAGTCTTCACTTTAGGAATTAAACTTTCTTTGTTTCTTATTAAAGCTAAAAAGTCCTTCAGTGGAGAGCAGTGTGTGTGATTTATTTATTTTTGTTGTTTTTTTAATTTGTCTTTTGTTGTTTGATTAATATTAAGCACACAGTCACAGCAGGAAACTAGCCCGCTGTCACTTTAAGAGCCTTGGGCTTTTATGGAGGAACGAAAGCGCAGCGCTGGAAAGGGGGTGGAATGGGGCGCAATAATAGATTTGATCTCGATTATTGTGTTTTCATAATCGTTGGAGGCCGAAATCGAAGCTGTTTTTCGATTAATTGCACAGCCCTAATGAGACTCATTTGTAAACCTGTTTTCACTGAAGCTGGAGTTTTCCGCCATAAAAGCTCTACTGCTGTTTCTGTCAAAATAAAAGCTTGTAGGTTTATCTCTTGCAAGCGAGGACTAGGGCTGTCGCGGTGAGGGAATTTCCCTTGCGGTAATTTTGAGTGGCTCAATAGCGCGGTATTATCGCCATATATATAGATATATATATATTTATTTGTGTGTGTGTGTATGTTACGATCTAACTAACGAGGTCATATTCAGAAGACAATGAAACCAAAACCAAATAGCGTTGAAACAGGAAGTGAAGTAAACAGAAGAGAATGACAAAATAACGGTCCACATAACAGAACCTAAGCCTGACAATAAGATCGTTAGGCTATCGTTAGCCTATATGTATAACAGTTAGCCTAGTTGTAATCTGATTTTCTAATCTGACTGGACAAGAGACTTTCTATTGATATTTCCACCTGCGCGCGCGTTCTAGACGAGCTGTCAGTCAGTGCAGTTACAGTGTTGCGCCTCAAGGTGGTGGAAAGGGGCTGTCATTCAACTACACGTTCAAAAACACTGATTCATTCATTCAAAGAGAGACATAATGAAACACGCTGTTGAAATCATTTTAACTTTGAGCAGCACTTTAGAAGGCTCAGCTGACCAGCTATGCGTCGATGCTAAGACAGAGATTTCACTTTCCTTGAACATGACAACCTATTTTCACAAATATATATGACTCGGCCTGGAGGACAGACGCAAGTAATCGCACACGCTCAAGCCGATCTCTCTCTCTCTCATTCACTGTCTTTTTAGGCTTGCAAATCTACGGAGCCTCAGTACAAATCAGCATGGTGCACATTGTTATCATTACTAACTTGTTTAATATTCAGTCCACATGCATGAAGTGTAAAAAGAAAAGGGCATAACCTTACGAAAAAAGAAAACGCAAAATTTGCGGTTGCTGCGGTTCTTGCATTCCTCTGCGGTTTGCTCGTCAATAGCTCGCAATACAAATGTATTTATTTTTTGACGATATTGCGGTTATCGCGACAGCCCTAGCGAGGACTAAAATTAACAGACGTGCACAAAGAAAATAGCCTACTGTTCAGTAGGGTTGTGACGATAGTATCGTGTATCGACGATAGTCAGAGATATCGACGATAGCAGGTGTCTTTGTCGATAGTCAAGACAATATTAGGCTCATTCTCCTATATTAATAATAATAATAATAATGATGATGATTATTATTAGGCGGCCCATTATAATTTGGCTATTATTATCAAATTGCCCCGCTTTTTCATACTGCACTGTATTTCACACACACGCATATGCGCGCGCTAATGAGTAGCCGGCGATGGGGTCTCCAACCACAAACACGGACACATATCGTCTGCTGATATAAGGTATTTCGTTGCACTTTAACAAGTAATCTGAACATCCTATATATGTGCAATATTTTAACTGAGCCCTCACTAACTGAGTTTAATGCCACAGTTATGTTAGAACGCATCTCATTCTTGTTTCTGTGGTGGTGCGTCGGGCTCCTCATGGGGCGCACGGTCCGGAGCGTTGTATGACTGATGTATCGGTTTAATTAAAATTGACTCCAAATATTTGAACTTGCCTGTTTTAAATACTTTATATTTAACATGTTCTTTTATGTCCAATATTTAGTGTTAAACTGTTGGTCTTTAAAATAAATCTACTTTTAATTTCCACCGTTGACTGATTTTACAGACCAGACTGACAACATCCGTGCGTCGATGCGTCACAGGACGCGCGGTCCTAATAGCGATGTATGACTGTTGTATCCGAATATATATGAACTAGCTGTTTAAATATTTTTAATATATTTAACATGTTAATTTATCAGTATGTTTGAAAGTATATTGTTTAGATTCGTGGTGCTTCCATAGGCTCCCTCTCTTGCGCGCATGCGCGCGGTTTAAAACGCCAAATAGTTATGAAATAGCCTATGACAAGTACAGATAATCTCTCTCTTGCCCCCTCCCACCCATGCACAATAATATCGTCTATCGGCGATCTCGCGGACTGGCGATATGACGATTTGAAAAATGACCATATCGCCCAACACTACTGTACAGGCAGAGCAAGCTCACTGTATATTTGATGAAACATTTAAATATTGGGGTGGGGGTTTATATGAATGTATTTTGAAACTTGGAAGTTTCGATTACCATTTTTTCCCCCTCCGTTCCATAATTGTCACCTGCTGTCAGAGTGAATAAATCTACTTTTGATTTTCACCGTTGACTGATTTTACAGACCAGACTGACAACATCCGTGCGTCGATGCGTCACAGGACGCGCGGTCCTAATAGCGATGTATGACTGTTGTATCCGAATATATATGAACTAGCTGTTTAAATATTTTTAATATATTTAACATGTTAATTTATCAGTATGTTTGAAAGTATATTGTTTAGATTCGTGGTGCTTCCATAGGCTCCCTCTCTTGCGCGCATGCGCGCGGTTTAAAACGCCAAATAGTTATGAAATAGCCTATGACAAGTACAGATAATCTCTCTCTTGCCCCCTCCCACCCATGCACAATAATATCGTCTATCGGCGATCTCGCGGACTGGCGATATGACGATTTGAAAAATGACCATATCGCCCAACACTACTGTACAGGCAGAGCAAGCTCACTGTATATTTGATGAAACATTTAAATATTGGGGTGGGGGTTTATATGAATGTATTTTGAAACTTGGAAGTTTCGATTACCATTTTTTCCCCCTCCGTTCCATAATTGTCACCTGCTGTCAGAGAGTGAAATTCAGCCTTTCTACTGTTTTTGTTTTATGCAGGTTTTAGCATAAATTCACAAAGGTAAACTCGGGCCGTTCTGTTTTTGCTTCAAATGTTGAAATGATGCAATCAAAAAAACTGCTCATGCTACAATATGTGTAGCATCTTTGTTTATATCATGATTAAAATGCAGTGGTTGGTTCTAATTTTAAATTGCATTGATCCCTAGAGGGGCCTAGGTCACCCACCACAGTCTCACAAAATCCTGTGGGAAACACTGCATTGCTATTGAAATTCAGCCTTTCTACTGTTTTTGTTTTATGCAGGTTTTAGCATAAATTCACAAAGCTAAACTCGGGCCGTTCTGTTTTTGCTTCAAATGTTGAAATGATGCAATCAAAAAAACTGCTCATGCTACAATATGTGTAGCATCTTTGTTTATATCATGATTAAAATGCAGTGGTTGGTTCTAATTTTAAATTGCATTGATCCCTAGAGGGGCCTAGGTCACCCACCACAGTCTCACAAAATCCTGTGGGAAACACTGCATTGCTATTAATACCACATTTTCTTACAATGATAAAAGGGAAGCTAAAACCCTGTTTTTCCATTCCCAGCACGCACCAGTCTCTCACAGTGTTGGTTCCTCGAGTATGGCCATTCCTGAGACATACAATCGCTTCTGTTCGTCGGGCTGCCCTAGAGACCCTCTTTACATTGCTTTCCAAAGCTGACCAGGTTGGATAATCTGTGTGAAGGATTAGCAAAATCAAAATATGCAGTGTTTGACATTTTCAGTTTCAAGTATTATTTCTTTCCTGTTTCCTGCTCTGATTTATGCTTTTCCCTCCAGAGTTGTGCATTATGGCTGAATCCCATCATGCAGGACATGTTAAGACACATCTTTCAGTCCTGCATCCTGGAGAGCAACCAGGAGATCCTAGAGTTGATACAGAAGGTATTTCTTACTCTGTTCCACTCTTTGAATGTTTTGTATGATTGATATGTTACTTAGTTTATTAATATTTTGATGGTTTTCTAGGTGTGGGGGGAGTTGTTGCGACAGTCCCCGCAGCAGTATGTGGTGGCAGCCAGCTGTCCTTGGATGGGTGCCTGGCTCTGTTTGATGATGCAAGCGTCACACATCCCAATCGACCCCAACATGCTGCTGGAAGTTAAAGCACGCTTAAAGGTAAGGGTGGAGGTCAAAATCTTTACCTGTACTTATCTGGAATAAAGAATCAGTTTGACCTTAAGGCTGATTTATACTTCTGTGTCGGACCAACGCCGTAGCCTTTACGCCGTAGGCTATGCGTCAGTTTTCATTTATACTTCTGCGTCGTTGTCCGCGTCAACGTGCAGTACACATGCAAACCGCTAGTCAGCAGTGTCCACGGGCATGTTGCTGGTGTAACCCGCAGTACCACGGCAAAAGCCGAAGAAGAAGCGGCTCGTCGGAGAAGCATTATAGCCGTGACGGCGGCAAATAAATATCAAATCATTATTTAAAACTACAAAAAGGAGACAACAACGGAACAGGAGATGATGACATGCTTTCAATCTGCACAAGGACTTGTACCACGGCAGATCAACATTGATTGTTGCGGACAACAAGTGATGTATAATGCTATGTAGTATAATAAATTATAAGACACTTGTTCTTTGCTTTGTTTCATTTTATATAAGAAGGTGTAACGTTAAAATATATTAAAGTGCACATAAACACACACAAAACTCAAGTACATATGGAGGGAGGGGTTCTTGCAGATCAATCACAGCACTTGCGGTCTGCGTAGAATTGACACGCTGTTAGATTTTTGGAGAGGTGCATGTCGGGCTACGGCGTATGGGTGTGCGTCTATGCATAAGCTACGGCGTAGGTCCGATGCAGAAGTATAAATCAGCCTTTATACAGCATCACACATGCTGCATCTGTTGGTTTTACATACATAAATGACCATATTGTGTTTAAAGAAAATAATACTTTTGTTAAGCAGCAATGCATTAAATTGATTGGCAATTAAATTGGCAATAAAGGCTTTTGCTTTTTTATTTTTTTTATTTTCAAATAAATGCTGTTCTTTTGAAGTTACTGTTCATTGAAGAATCCTTACAAAAATATTAAACCCCTTTTCAACATAAGAAATGTGTTTTGAGCAGCATAAATGACCATATTGTGTTTAAAGAAAATAATACTTTTGTTAAGCAGCAATGCATTAAATTGATTGGCAATTAAATTGGCAATAAAGGCTTTTGCTTTTTTATTTTTTTTATTTTCAAATAAATGCTGTTCATTGAAGAATCCTTACAAAAATATTAAACCCCTTTTCAACATAAGAAATGTGTTTTGAGCAGCAAATCCGCATATTAGAATGATTATATAACACACAAATTCAGCTTTGACATCACCGGAATAAATTACATTTGAAAGTGTATTAAAATAGAAAACATTTATTTAAAAAATTGTAAGATTTCACAATTTATTTTTAGAGTATTTTTGATGATATAAATGCAGCCATGGTGAGCAAAAGATATTTTCAAAAACATAAAATCTTACCAAGCCCAAGTTTGTACATGTGCTACAAACTTTCTGCCTGTCCAAAAGTAATAAGTACAGATATGACTCAAAGATCGCAGATTTTACACTCTAGATTAGTGCTCACCAGATTGAGAAAGTGCTTTCCAGTTTTTTTTCTTCTTCTTTCTTATACAGTATGCATCAGGCAGTCGGCGAACGGACTGTGGGAGGTCTGTGGGCATGCTGTCTGAGGCTGAGACTAATCCATCCTACAACCTTCACACTTCCCACTCATCCAAAAGCAGATCTGCTCTGAGCTTCATTCTGTTATTCCGCAGGAGAAGGCTACTGGAAAGACCAGACAGGGATCTGTTCCAGTCAAGGAAATGGTCCAGGAGTACATCGGTGGAGCGGAGACGATTACCGAAGACCCTGCCACGCGAGACTATGTGGTGACACGTGCACGTCTAATGGCTGCAAAGTGTGTGGGGGAAAAAATTCTTTAAACTTTTATTTGTTTCTCTGTGTCATATGTGCAACAGACTACTTTTGTGTCCTCCTAGGCTGTTGGGGGCACTGTGCAGTTGTATTTGTGACCCACGGTTGAATAGCTCTTCTCAAGAACTCCGGCCTGCCGAGTCTCTAGCACAACTTTTACTGTTCCATCTCAATTCCAAATCGGCCCTGCAGCGGATTGCGGTATCCATGGTGATCTGTGAGTGGGCAGGCCTTCAGAAGGTGAGAATGGGAGAGGGTCAATCTAGTTTATTTTGAAACATGTTAATGACTGTTAGTGCTGTCCTACATCACAGGAGTGTGAGCTGCTGTCCAGCGTGGTTCAGCCCCGATTGCTGGACATTCTCTCAGAGCAACTCTACTACGACGAGATCGCCATTCCATTTACTCGCATGCAGAACGAATGTAAACAGCTCATAGCGCTGCTGGCTGACGCCCACATTGACGTGAGAGAACGAATCAACTCCACTGTATTCACCATCGATCAGGCTAATGAGCTGGTTAGTAAAAGACACTAACAGATACAAAAACTACAGTTCTAAAAAATTCTTATTTAATTACAAGAATAAGGTCTGTTCTCACCAGTGAATCAATTACACTGTAATAATAATCATAATAATTATTAATGTTAAATGTTATGTTTATACTATTGTTATTACTACATTATAAATGTATTAGACATTATATTTATTAATGGTTAAAATAATGATCATTATATTAAATATTTCATTTTTGTTATTACAGTTTTTATTTAAATATAGTAATCATTGTTAAATATGATATATTTACATTTATTATTGTTATTAGTACATTCATAAATAATAAAATATTGTGTAAAACATTTATAATTTCTAAAATTATTATATTTCTATTTTTGTTATTAGTTCTTTTATATTAATATAGTGTATGATAATAATAATAATAATATAAAGTATACATGTATAATTTCTAAAATAATTTTTTAAATATTTTTTGTTATTTATAATAGTGTATAATAATAAGAATATATTATTAATGTTAAATATTAAATTTACATTATTATTTCTACATTCATAAATTGAATTTCTAAAATTATATAATTTTATGTTTATAGTTTTCATTTATATTAAGTGTATAATAGTAATAGTAATAATAATATAATTAAAATAAAGTATTATTATTGTTATTATTATATTTCACATGTGTAGAATTTATATAGATGTCAAAAGGATGCCAAAAATCTAGAGCTCTTTTCCAAAACCATGTGTCCTTTGTGAAGGCCATACCATAATGTGATAATTTCAACAGAAAAAAAATCCATACATTTCAGTAAGACGGGATAGCAAGGCAACTAAGTAGAGCCTGTATGTGTACTGTATGCCACATTGAATTAATGTCTCCAAAATGACTAGTTTTCATCCTCTAATTCTCTCTAGGTGACCACCATCTTCTCAGAATGCACCTCCTCTCTGAACCTCAAATCACGTCAGTTCCAGCTGCTGGACAGCAAGAAGTTGCAGGCTCGTTCCACTGTGTGCGAGACCAGCACAGAGTGGCAGCAGCTGCAGCTGAGAGTTCATACCTTCACTGCCTGCGCTGTGGTTGGACTTGCCATGCTGCCGGATAAACTCAATCCTGTTGTCAGGCCCCTGATGGAGGCGGCCCGCCGCGAAGAGAACATGCTCGTCCAGGGTTATGCAGCCTCCAACATTGCCCGCCTGCTGCAGCTGTGCGCTGCCAGATCTCCCTGCCCGAATGCCAAGATCGTGAAGAATCTCTGCAGCTCGGTGTGTGTAGATCCAATGCTCACCCCTAGTGCTGCATGTCCTGTCCCGCCAGCCAGCACTCCAGCAATACAAGAGAGCAGTAAAGGTGAGAGGAAGACCTTATCTCCGATTCTCATATCCCATATTTTCATTAGCTATATTTATGAAACATGATAAGAATGAATTTGTGCGTAAATTGTAAAGTGTCTCAGTTTAATGCAACATTTAAGTGAAGTATTTATAATTGATTTCTACTAATTAATTCTACTGTTAAGGTCCATTCTGGCCCATTTAAAATTAATTTTAGAAAATATATTTAAAAAAAAAAAAATGTGTTTTTGTAATGCTTTTTTTTTATTTGGTAATCGTATTGATAATGTCCAGAAATAAATATTTTGGTGCATCCCATTTAATTTGCATGTTGCGATTTAATTTTAAAATGTGAGCCCTGTTGTTTCAGGGGTTTTAGAGGTGTTGTATTTAATCTATCCTGCAGCATCTGTGGCAGAGAAGGATGCGATGCATCACATGGTGAACAAGTCAAAGGGCATCATCACCCTTTACCGGCATCAGAAAGCAGCTTTTGCCATCACCAGTAAGAGAGGACCCACACCAAAAGCCCCCAAAACTACCAACAATGACCTGCCCCTCGGAGGCAGCATTACCACAGAAACAGATGAGGTATTTACAGTGTTATAATTAACTGCTTTACTGTGTTCTTTTCAGTGATCTCATATGAGTCTCTGTGTAATCCTAACCTAGAGCAAGAAGCCATGTCTTATCCAGAGGAGAGGGGCAGAGTTCTGCTTGATGACAGTTGCCAGGCATTTTGGTAAGGAGTTGACCAAAACGTTGCCATATCTGTGGGAGTCCATGACCGGTCCGCTGAGGAATGCGCTGGATGCTCAGAGATTTGGTATGTCTGCTTTAACTTTGTTCGTAACCTTTTTTGTTTCCCCAGTGGAGTTTTTGATTAAAATGAATTGAGATTTGTGAAAAGCTCTTTATAGTTCAGATTAATGTTTCTTAAAGTAGCAGTTCACCAAAAATAAAAAAAGTTATTAAAATGTGCTCACCTTCAAGGCATCCAAGATGTAGATGAGTTGAGAACAGATTTGGAGAAATGTAGCATTTACATTTTCACCAATGGATCCTCTGCAGTGAATGGGTGCCGGAAAATGGGAAATAAGTGTCCCTAAGCGTGTTTGTAATAAATCAATTAATAAGGCGTTTTCACTTTAAATCACAGCTTTAGGCCAAATTATGAGTCCGTAATCCTACAGTTTCTTCCAGTGAAAAAGTCATTTTCCTGTTGTCCTCTCACATTAAAATTCAGACATGCGTATTTGAACTGTTTTCAGTTATAAACCGTGGTTGTGCATATGTTTCTCCTCCTGATTCAGACAAGACAACTTTTCCCACTAGTGGGAGAAATATTATAGACGGAGGACTCCTATTTTAGCAAATAGCAGCGGTTTAAAAATGTTTTAATTATGTATTTTGTGACCGTCAAAATGAAATAACTAAATTGCAATGAATTGTTTATCTGTCTTGCATTTATCAGTCATCATTTATATGTGAAATCACTCTGTGATCATTATCTACAAATATCAAAAATGTCAATATTTCTTGGATCTACAGTCATTTTTATAATGAATGAATTATGATGATGATGTCTTTAGTCCAGCCCTTTTTATCTTTATCTGGCTGACGCGCATCACCCACGGCAAGATGGCGGCGGCAGCCGGGAGGCATTGAGTATACCTCGCGGAGCTCCTCTTGAAGACTCCCGTGGCGATTTATTGTTTTATCTGTGGCAAAAGTGTGCTCGGCGCTCTACTGTGATCGCTCTTCCCGGATTAGGCAAAGGAAAGTATCCTCGACATTGTGACTAGCAGACAGTCATTGAGACACTGCAGGGAAAACAATGCGAGTGAGTAGTTCCAAAACCTGAACTGGATTAACAGAATGGGAGCCTCCAGCCTTGTATATACCAGCGCCTAAGAAGTCCCGGGAAATGTGTACCAGACTATTAAAAAAAGGAGTCGTGAGTACAATTCAGACTGCTGTGGATGACTGTTTGACTTGACTGTTGACTGTTTTTGATAGGGGATTTAATTTTTTCTTTCTTTTTTCTTCTCTTCTAATATTTTGACTATTTGAACTATTTGCTGTGGATTGCTTACTTTTTGAACTACTGCTTGATTTTTGAACTGGACTCATTTTTTTTTTCTCTCCTCTCTTTGTAGCCTATTTTTTGGCTGGACAATTTTGAACTGATTTTGGTGTTTGTTTTTTTCCCCCCTCTTTAATCAAAAGTCTTTATCAGACACTTGAATTTTCTCACTTCTGAATATACATATTTGAATGCAATTCTATGTGTCCTGTTGTGTTTTCTATTGAAAGGTGATTATTATTGCATTGATTGCTGGTGCAAAATCCTTACCATTAAGTTACGGGTTTTGTGTAAGACAAATCAGACTACATATGAGATCTTTGTACGTTTTCTCTACTAGAAACCTAATTACTGACAGAAATCCTGTCTGGCACCCCAGCAAAATACCCAACAAAAGCGTGGGAAAACGTTACAATTTGTTCATTACAAACATGCAGCTTTTTTGTTTATTGTGGTGCCTTTATCATATTGAACTCATTCTGACGGCACCCATTCACTGCAGAGGATCCATTGGTGAGCAAGTGATGTAATACTAAATTTATTCAAACCTGTTCCAATGAAGAAACAAACTCATCTACATCTTAAATGGACTGAGGATAAATTAAAATTTTTGGGTGAACTATTCCTTTTGTAAATGCTCTTCCTGTTCCTCATTTGGTGTTTGTTGCAGATTCCAGCCAGTTGCTGAAGCAGGGAGACCCGGTTGCTCAGGAGCTTGTCAACTCTCTGCAGGTGCTGGAGGTCACAGCAGGAGCCATGTCCCAAGAGCTCAACCCTTTAGTATGGACACACACACACACACTTACAACATTCAAGAACATCTAGTATCACTACATGAACAGTGGCAGTTTTAACCGGTCTCCTGTTGCCTATATATATGCAGTTGATGGAGCAGTTGCCTCTCCTGTGCACCTGTCTGCAACATCCATACACAGCCGTACGTCACATGGCAGCGCGCTGTGTGGGCGTGCTCAGCAAGATCGCTACTATGGAGACCATGAATGTGTTCCTGGAACATGTGCTTCCCTGGTTGGGTGCTATTGATGACAACACCAAGCAGGAGGGAGCCATCGAAGCCCTGGCCTGTATCCTCTGCATGTCACAAATGAAAATCAAGCTCTTTTCTTGTATTAAAAGTGCCTTTGTATTTCACGTAGGTGTTTAAATTATAATGCTTCCTAAATTCTTAGAAATGGAGTAAGGTGTACTACCAGTTTGGGGTCAGTAAGATGATTATTATTAGTAGTAGTAAGAAATTTTGAAATTTTTCAGTAAGGATACATTTAATGGATTAAAATTGACATTAAATAAATTTATGTTATAAAAGATTTCCATTTCAAATAAATCTATTTTCATATAGTGTTTCTTGAGGTGCAAATCAGCATATTAGAATGATTTCTGAAAGCGTTTAAAAAACGTTTACGTTGCCTTCCTGTCACTTTTAGTGAATTTAATGTCTTTGCTGAATAAAGTATTCAGTTATTTAAAAAAAAAATCTTACTGACCTAAACCTCATGATAGTGTGCTTTTTAGATTTTGCTGACATGTCCATGAATTTTGGCTAAAACGTAAAAAGTTTGAATTTGACAAGCTAATGCCTGTACTTGTGTTTTCCTGTCTCTGTAGAACAATGTTCTGGAGTTGTTAATTCATATCAGCCAATATTGAGTTTTAATTTTTTTTATCAGCCACATTTGTAAATTCTTTTTTTTCATTTTCGTCAAATGATCATCAAATGCCATCTAGTGTAAAATACAAACAGACAACACCGTAGTAACAGCAGCATGTATTTATTTTTGCGCTGTAGCTGCTGTTGGACTGTGGACTGGGTTCTGCTGGAGCAGCTGATGGCGGCACAGAGGCTGTGGTGGCCCAGCACCGCATTCTGATCTTCTGCCAGCTGAAGAGCATGTTGGACATCGTGGAGCAGGATCTGCTCAAAGCACAGCTGCCCACAGTCACCTACCTCAGGCTGGATGGAAGCGTTCAGGCCGGCCTCAGACACTCCATAGTCTCTAGGTGAAACAGCCACGCAAACTACCCTGGAAATATTTTATCTCATGGGCAGTTCGATGTGGGTTGCTATATGGGATTTTTTTTTTTTCCCCCTTCTACAGGTTTAATAATGACCCATCCATAGATGTTCTGCTGCTCACTACCCATGTGGGTGGACTGGGTTTGAATCTGACTGGAGCAGATACCGTTGTGTTTGTGGAGCATGACTGGAACCCCATGAGAGACTTGCAGGCCATGGATCGAGCTCACAGAATAGGACAGGTACGGAAGAATTGTTTTGTTTTGGGTGTGTGCGTGTGTGTTTCTGTTTTGCTTTTTTTATTAATGTTTCGTTGTTTTTAGTGCTGTTTTATTGCATTTTTTGCTTTTTTTTTGGCTGTTTTAAAGTTTTTGTTTTTTTTTGTCTTGCTTTTTATGGGGTTTTTTTCATGCTTTTTTCCTTGTGTGCATGCTTTTTTTGTTTTCTGTTTTGAAGGGTTTTTTTGTGCTTATTTTGCAAAAAGGTTGGTTTTTTTGGGGGGGTTTCCCCCTTTTTTTTTTGTAGTTACCCACTTCAGTATTCATTTATTCATCTTGTGACATTTCCACAAAAATCACATTCTGACTTGTCTATTTATACTTAAGTCATGTTGCAAAAATAGGGAAAAATCTGATTTTTGGGCCACATGTAAACTGTGAACCTTTGCATTCATACTACATGCATGTCTGTGTGTTTCAGAAACGTGTGGTGAATGTGTATCGTCTCATCACACGGGGCACGCTGGAGGAGAAGATTATGGGTCTGCAGAAATTTAAGATGACCATTGCAAATACAGTCATCAGCCAAGAGAACGCCAGCCTGCAGAGCATGGGCACAGAACAGCTGCTCAACCTCTTCACACTGGACAAGGTCAGGCCAGGGTTTCCACGGGTCTTAAAGTCTTTAAAAGTCTTAAATTGTTCAAGAAAGTCTTAATTATGATTTTTTTTAGAGGTCTTAAATTTGGGGACGAAAAGACCAGAATAGTGATATGCTGAATGTGACGATTAAACTTAAGAAGGCTATGAAATATGAGCGCTGCAGGTTCAGAGTCCGGTGCTGCGCTGCTTTGTGTTCTGCTATTACCGGGGAAACAGTGATATTTCTACCAAACGCTCCACCTGCTGTCAGAATGAATGAGCATTTTGAATGTGCCGTTTTCTTTTCTCCAAAAGTCAGCATGATTACAAATGTGATCTTGTTTATTGAACTGTTGTATAAAATCAATAAGTTAATATCAATAGACTTACGTTTTAGACACCATCTTTCCTGTTTTTGCTCTATTTCTCCCAACAAAAATAATTCCAAACACAGCCACAGCGCTGTTTCGTGTCTCTGAGCAACATGATGGTGTTTCGTTCCTGAATGAATCAACCGTTTAAATGATTCGGTTCAATCGCAATGACTCGCTTATTAACCGTGACTTGCTGCCACCTACTGGCAGTTTTTATTTCACATTTAAGGTACCTTTTCATTTTTTAATAATTTCAAACATCAGTTTTCAATGTTTTATGTCTAAAATGTCAAAACATTATTTATGCATTTGTAACTGCAGATTAAAGTATTCCATGTCCCTCAGAGCTGCATTAAACAGTGTGTAAATGCATCTAAATGCCACTTCTAATGCAGCCTCGGTTTCTCCTCTGCATTGCAAAGATACATTTGTTTGAAACTGATTTAATTTGCTTGGTAACCGCCCAAATGCAAGAATTTGACTCAAAAGATGGTGCACACTTTTAGAAGAAATGGCTTAAAGGTAAAAATGCCCATAAAACTAGTTGGAAATGATTAATTTCCATCACTGCTGTAAACTGACCACACAGAATATGAAGAATATCAAAAAATTCAGGAATCAGCTGTCAGCACAATTAGATATGATATATCAGTACAATAACACACTCCGCAAAATATTTTCTAATTATCGTTATCGATAAAATCCCAGAAAATTATCGAGATATAATTTTTTGTCAATATCGCACACCCCTAATTTGTTGTTTAATTGACTATAATAATTTATTGATGATAATTGTTTAAATTAATACTTTGGACATTTTCTTAAAAATGGTTTAAAGGCTGGAATGTAAAGTTGATCATTTTATTAAACTTTTTGTTTTTGTGAAAACTTGTATCTGAACTGTAAATTATGCTTTTTACAGTAATTCTACAGTTTAATATGGTACTATAGACATTGCCCTACTCCGCTCATGGTATTAATTTTATTTGTGCAGGTCTTAAATTTAAGCTTAAAAATCCTGCAGAAACCCTGTCAGTCAACAGGCTGCTGTTGCATGCATCCAAAACACCATCCCATGAGGCAGCGCTGCCCTAAACGCTAGTTTTCCACATGAATATCTGCACATACATTAATTTAATACCAGGGATTGACAGGAATGCACATTCATACTGATGCTTTGTGTTGATGTTTAGAATAATAAAGCAGAGAAGAGCGAGGCGGCAGCGTCGTCATCCTCTGGTCAAGCCAGTATGAAGTCTGTTCTGGATGGGCTGGGTGACCTGTGGGACCAGCAGCAGTACGAGAACGAATACGACCTGGACAGCTTCATGCACTCACTTAAATGAGCTCAGTTCAACATGAGCAACAAAACCAGAAATGACTTGAAGCCGTCTGATTGGACAACGGAGAGATGTGCGCAAGCACTGTAGCCTTAAACACTCCAGTCTAACGCTCGTCTTACAGCTCTTCCTGTAGGTTCTTACAATTCGCTCGAGATTTGAGATCTAAAACTGTCCGTTATTAATGCGTCACTGGAGGAAGTCTTTAAGCTAATCTTATAAAGTTGAGTTGTTGTACAGATGACAACATCTGAACCTCAGGATTTCCAGAACTCGCCATCAGTATCCGTGACAGTATTTCAGAACTGAATGAAGGGAGCTGGTGAGACCAGAACTGGAACGCACTGAAACGCTTCCGCAGAATGACTTTAATGGTTCATCCAGACCACAAGGAGGCGCTTGACTAACTCCTGTAGGATTATGAAGGGCTTGTAGCTGCTGCTCCATCAGAAGTCTTACATGCACTGACTGAGATCTTTAGGGACAGCTGGAAGAGCAGCAGGACAATGGCCTCGGAAACATTGTAGAGTTTTAAAAGGAAAAGATTAACTAAATATTTCTGTTATTTGCCTTTTTGGGTAAGCTGGTAGAATTTTAATAAATGTGCGCAAGCACTGTAGCCTTAAACACTCCAGTCTAACGCTCGTCTTACAGCTCTTCCTCTTCCTGTAGGTTCTTACAATTCGCTCGAGATTTGAGATCTAAAACTGTCCGTTATTAATGCGTCACTGGAGGAAGTCTTTAAGCTAATCTTACAAAGTTGAGTGTTGTACAGATGACAACATCTGAACCTCAGGATTTCCAGAACTCGCCATCAGTATCCGTGATGACAGTATTTCAGAACTGAATGAAGGGAGCTGGTGAGACCAGAACTGGAACGCACTGAAACGCTTCCGCAGAATGACTTTAATGGTTCATCCAGACCACAAGGAGGCGCTTGACTAACTCCTGTAGGATTATGAAGGGCTTGTAGCTGCTGCTCCATCAGAAGTCTTACATGCACTGACTGAGATCTTTAGGGACAGCTGGAAGAGCAGCAGGACAATGGCCTCGGAAACATTGTAGAGTTTTAAAAGGAAAAGATTAACTAAATATTTCTGTTATTTGCCTTTTTGGGTAAGCTGGTAGAATTTTAATAAATTCTAATGAGCTCTCTTTAAAATGCCTTGTCTGTGTCTGTCTGCATTTATGGAGTATTTAAATGTCATGTATTACAGAATTCACTGACGTGTGTGTATATAATATGCCAATATGTACATTATGCCAAAATAAATAAACCATCTAGCAAATTACACCAAAAAAACAAAAACCGTTACATGACACTTAAATGCTTCATTATATCTGGTATAGCTGCTCATGTTTATATATTATTTTAATGTATTATTTTTAAACCGCAGCCAGGTAAAATAACATTGCAAGAGCCCTCCAAAAATTCAGCCACTGAACCCGGTAAAAAAAAATACAGGCTATGTATTTTTTTTTTTTAATGCGGTTATAAAATGGGTACATGTGCCGCAGTGTGCAATATTTTTAATACAGCAAAGACCACAATTATGACAGGTGGGTAAACTAACTAATACCGTTTTTTTTTGGTGGATGTTTGATTAAAAAAAAAAAATCATATTGGCATCAGCTGTTGTTTTTTTTGGGCATCTGTTTGATAGAATATTACTGTCTTGCTGCTTTCACCCGCGGTTCAAAATATTGAAGTTCAGTTTCATGACTTCTGTACATCTGTGGTGTAAAGTGTCAGGAAAAAATAAGCCACTTTAATATTTTAGGTAATCAATTAAAATTTCCTGCAGCAGGTGGTTGGTTTGTTTGCATTTCAGCAGTGAAATTCTACAAGAAGAGAACGAGACCGTGCAAAAGATGACCATGTTTTCACAGTGTCATACAATTACATTTAATAAGATTTGCTGTTTAGTACAGAAAAGGGAAAAATCATGACTGTGGGGAAAGCTAGTAAGCATTAGCAGCACTGCGCTTATTTTCTCCCAAAAATCCTTTAATCACAGTTTTACTGCACAGTTAGACAAGCAGAGGTCCAAGATTACAATCTCAAAGCCTTGCGCAGATGGAACTATCAAATTAAAAGTTAAACTGCATTGGGGAAAAAAATAGGATTTTAATCATGTTTAAAAATGACAAATGGAGCTAAAAGTGTGGTAGAAGAGGAAAAACCACAAGCCAAAATGACTTTTTTTTTTGTTGTTGAAAGTGTCACTAAACAGGACATTTTATAACTATACAGCACAGCTTATCAAAGGTTCAAATGGTTGCAATATAGGAAACTCTTAAGACAAAGATGGTTTGAAGGAAAACGAGGCATGTCTTAGTCAAGGGAATTTTCATGTTTGTGTTTTGACTGTTTGAAAGGCCGTTACTACCATCAGATCTATTCCCCTACACTCTGCTCAGAAGTCAAATGCATTCTGGGAAACATCACGGGTCTCAGTTAAATACACAGACTGTATTGTGACAGTGAATGTGGAGCTGCAGAGCTTCTTGGCTGGGTTTCACCACAACAACCTCACATTTGCTCCATTCTGCCGTTATTTATTTTTTTTATTGCCCATTCATCGTTACATTTCAATCGCATTATATTACTAACCATGATTGCTGTTAATTTTTGTGTGCAATTATTTATCCCCAATCACACTTTTAGTATGCACACAATCTAGACATTTTAGTAACAATCTTACAAAGTTTAACTAAAAAAAAAAAAATTTAAGAATTAGTGTCATAAAATTAATTTATTCCACATAAAAATACAAAATAATATGAATATGAACAGATATGAAAGTCTCCCCCAGAAATAGCTAACATTAATGGTTGAGAAATAAGTGTGTAAAGCAAATAAAAAATAATGGAAAATGTGTTTACATTTTTTTTTTGCAAAAAATATAAAAAAAATAATGAGAAATTCTCAGTACAAAGGCTACATTACTACTGGAAGGTACTAGCACGTCGAGTAAACACACGGTAGAAAATGATTTTAGTGAATCACAATGCTCGCAATGAAAATAAATCTGCAATAAAGAGTTATGCCTTTTTCTGTTCTTTTTTCTTTTTTACAAACGGTACAAACAGTATTGCACATTACAACAAAGCCTCACGCCGTTTTTTCCCTATAGAATATATATATATATATATATATATATATATATATATATATATATATTCTATAATAGTAATAAGATCAGATGTTTGTTTGTGGAACACTGTGATGTCGCAGCAGGGACAGCTTCCTACAGTATTAAAATAATACAGCTAACTCCTTCAGTTGTTCTTGTTTTTAATTTTTTGTTTTTCCAAAAATAAAATTAAAAGCAAATAAGCGTGACAAAAATAAAATTAAGCATCTGTTAAATCTTTTCTTTTTTTCTCTAGCAGAATTAAATTAATATATATAGTCTTTATTTGAATAAACTTACTTAGAAAATATCAATCTCTCTCCTATTATATTTCAAAATTGAGGTATTGCAAAAGATTAGTCAGTCAGAAAGCACACATTTTTCTATTAAAAAAAAACAAAAAACAACGCTGACTGTTCAACCATCCAAATACAAAGAGTAGTGCATAACAAATCTACTACACAGAAGGAACAAACCGAGAAAAATCTGGGCAGGGAAAGAAATATCACAAACACACCCAGAATTCAGGGTTACCCACAATCCTTTTTCTCCATCGGTACAAAAGTATTGTTCGCGTTTGTCGTTTTTTCAGACTAACAAACTAAACGTGCCAACCTAAAGCTGACCGTTTTTTGACTCTCGAAAAAAAGCAGCCAAGACGTGTTCCTCTCCACCATCTCTCAATTTAGTTTCGACATGATTCTACTTCAAGCTTTGCTGGATAATCTGGATATAAATGCAGCGGTTACGTGAGGTCATTCCGCCCGCCGTATCTCAAAGTTAGGTAAGTGATTTCAAGCCAGTGTTCGCTTATTCTCCCAGAGTCACCGGTCGGACACCGTATTGTGAATCGCCGGCGTGTAACGTAGTGTAATTGGTCGTTTCCAGTCGGACAGCTCTTTGGTTCTGACGGGACGCTAACTAGCAGAAGTGGACCGTATGTTTACTTGTGCTAGTTTCACAGGACGTTCCATGTCAGACATCAATAACAGTTCAAGCGAATCACAGTTCTAGGCGTCGTCTAACCGAACTACATAGTGTATAAAAAATTGCACAATTCTATGAACAATCACTGCAAAAATTACTTCACCTGTTAGAAGACATTTCGTGAGAAGATCCTACATCTAACTGGGTTGAGCGGTTCTGTCATCTGGCCCATCTCATGGGTGTTTCTTTTTTTTTTTGCGGTAGGCCTATTCCTGTCATGCCCAGTTTGTGCTCTGTGGAAGCTTATTTCTGCCAAAAAATAAAAGCCTTTTTAAACTCACAATTCTGAGTTTATATCACACAACTGTGCGAAGTTGAACTGTAATTGCAAGTTTATAAGAAATAAACGTGCAATTCTGAGAAAAGTCAGAATTGTGAGATATAAACAAAGTCAGAATTATGCACACACTTGCGAGTTTCCAGCATGAAAAAAACTATTCTGGCTTTGCCAAAAAATAAATGCAAACAAAAATAAATAAATACAAATCAGAAGACAAAAAATAAAGAGGTAATTGCGACTTTTTATCTCACAATTCAAAATTTTTTTCTCTCAAATTCGAGTTTATATCTCACAATTTAGACTTTTGCTTTGTTTATCTCGCAATTGTAATTGAACATCTTGCAATTCTACGTTTATATCGCACAATTCGGACTTTTTATTTCCTTCACAATTTTGAGAAGAAAAGTCAGGATTGTCAGATATAAACTCTCAATTGTGAGAAAAAGTCAGAATTGAGATCTTGTTTTTGCCATGGAATAAAAAAAAAAAAAAAAAGTTTTATCTAGCGATGCGGACTTTTTATCCTCGTAATTGACTCAATTGTGAGAAAAAGTCAGAATTGAGATCTTGTTTTTGCCATGGAATAAAAAAAAAAGTAAAACTTTTTATCTAGCGATGCGGACTTTTTATCCTCGTAATTGCGAGTTTATATCTCAGAATTCAAACTTTTCCCCGCTCGCGATTCTGAATTAGTCAATTTTTCCCCTCACAAGTCAGATTTGTGAGATAAAAAGATGCAATTTTTATTTTTGATTCTGTGGAGGAAATAAGCTTCCATAGTGCTCCATATCGCTCACCCATCGTGGGGGAAATGAAAGCGAGACCTGATTTTACAGCATGCATCGCAGACTCATTTGACATGCCGTTTCAGAGAGACCCTTCGGAGCGCTCGTTCGCCTGAATAAAGTATGACGGTATGGACTCATACCATGGATTTAGCAGCAAAAGCTATTGCAGCATTACATGTAGATAATACTAAAAACTTGTAAAAAATTAAGCCTAAAAAACCGAAGCGAACAGAAAGAGATGCATGCATGAGGTATTACTATTCATTTCAACATGGAGAGCAAATGGCGTTTTACTCTTAATAACTCAAGTTTTTAGTTTTTTTTTAACAGCTCACTTAAACATGATTTTCGTAATGAATTCATTTTACCTTTGGTAACTTTTTTTGTCATCATCTAGGGGGGAATTTCCTACCACTCTGGTTTTCACAATAAGTGCATGCTTCTTTAAAACGTCTGACACCCAAAATGTATTATCTATGTGTATATAGATAAATATATCCTTTTTGTAAATGTACTGTATATATTATATATATAGTCTCACACTGCCTAATGTTACCTACATGGAGCACTAAAGCGATCAAACGAAGGATAATGAGAGAATTAAAGCACGACATCCTGACAAGCGTTAACATCGACTGTTTGTGCCAAAGTGCAACGTTTGAGCACGCAGACTCAAAATTCATATTTTCCTAAGTGTTTGTAAGCAGAGAATATAGTGGACAGAGATACTATGATATTTGTTTTCTAAAACAAAGAATGAGATCCGTGTGCGGTCACTGGTCGTGGTGTTGAAGGTGGTGGGTGGGTGGAGAGGGTGCTGTGCCGCTTGCCATCAGCTCCAGTGGAAGGACACATGCCGAGGTCGATCTCCGCCCTCCTTCACCAGCGGTTTGTGGAACTCTCGGCCGGCGCGCGAGTGGATGCTCGCCCAGCAGTACTCGCAGTAATACTGCAGACAGGTGACGTTGGCACAGAAAAAAGGGGCGAACTTTCCTCCGCAGCGAGCGCCCTGACATTCATCGCACATCTGATCGTCCAGCACGTACGGCTTCACCTCCACCTGTGGACATGGGCAGAGAGAGCGATTATACGTTTCTAAAAACACACATACATATAGACGGTTTTAACGGAAACAACATAAACAAACGGTACTGCGCATGCACAATACTTTTATTCAGCAAGGATGCTTTACATTGATCAAAAGTGACAGTAAAGATATTTATGTTACAAAAGATGTCTATTACAAATAAATGCTGTATCACACAGACAATGCATGAACAGGTTTATATACATTTATTCATCATATATTTATATTTTTTAGATATGATATTTAAAAATCATATATATAATTTTTTTTTATTAACTATATATATATATATATGTGTGTGTGTGTGTGTGTGTATATAATCATGTATTATATTATATTTATAGATAAACTGAATGCACATATATAAATATATAAACCGATATATATATTTTTATTCATATATATTATATATAGTATTTATATTATATATATATATATATATACACACATTTATATTATAAGTGCTGTCAATCGATTAAAAAAATGTTACTAATTAATCACACATTTCTGAAATTAATCTAGATTAATCCCACCTGACATTAAAGAGTTTAAATATACTTTTTTATTTCTATAATCTTCAAATTAAATGTAGAAAAAAAGATAAAGACAGCATATTTTTAAAAAGATGTTTAATAGCATCTTTTATTTTATGACTGAAGGCGAGTGTCGCTGGTACCAATACTACTGTTGTCTCTATGAAATTGTTCTTTTTTCCCTAATATTGAAGCATTAACTATATGTTATGCTGACTTTAACATTACAGTATAATTGAGAGCTATCAATTTTAACATTTATTAGACTAAAAAATAACAAACAAAATAACAACTTCTAATTTAAGTGAATTTAAAATAATCTTCACATAAACCCATTATAATAAATGTCATTCCTGTGCCCCTCAGCAAGTAGGAAATATAGAAGCAGCAGTTGTGAGTGGGTTGTGAGCCAACCCTAGCTCCGCCCCACGTTATTTTTATATCTAGAAAAATTAATCGCCTGCATTAACAGGCTAATTTTGGTAGCACTATATATATATATATATATATATATATATATCCTTTTCTATATAGTTTGTAATGTTTACAATTTTTAGTAATATATGTGTAATATTTAAGATTATAATTTTTTTTTGTTTTATATATTTAGATAGAAGAACTAAATGCATTAACAAAGCAAACTTAAAATCTCTCCATTTACCCATCAAACCTTGCTAACTACCCCTTAAGAATCACTGTGGTACCCTAGCTCCGCCCCACGTTATTTTTATATCTAGAAAAATTAATCGCCTGCATTAACAGGCTAATTTTGGTAGCACTATATATATATATATATATATATATATATATATTATATATATATATCCTTTTCTATATAGTTTGTAATGTTTACATATTTTAGTAATATATGTGTAATATTTAAGATTATAATTTTTTTTGTTTTATATATTTAGATAGAAGAACTAAATGCATTAACAAAGCAAACTTAAAATCTCTCCATTTACCCATCAAACCTTGCTAACTACCCCTTAAGAATCACTGTGGTAGAGGATGTCAACTACTGACTTTAGTTTCTAAATTCACATTTACACTAACAGCTCAAAATGAACTAGTATTTGAGGATGTGTCATGGAGATGGAGGGGTGATTCTGGTGAGCATCTAGTTTTAGTCCAGTGGCCTTCAGCTATTTACTTCTGAATAACATTCCCAAAACGGTCCAGGAAGTCCAGTGTGTACATATGCGCACAGGAATAGCATGGAGCTATAATTAACAAACTGAGACTATGTATATGACTATGTATAGTCTGAGACTTCAAATGGCTGTCAGGCCTCCAGAAGCTCATGGTCATGTTGATTACACACAGTCTGCTCTGGGGTTTCCACGGTCTGTATTGTTGGCCGTATGGAAGCGGCCTGCAGGAAACGGTACAGAAAGTGCCACTATGCAATCACATCTAGAATTACAGTTATAAAAGTACAGTATAAACCTCTTCTGGGACTCGTCTAGTCAATACGGCATTCATAGCATTCTGCACATTTTTAAAATGGCCCATGATTATGCAAAGAGTCTTTGACACCACTGCTCTTCAGTGCATCTCATGCAAACAGTCTGGTAAACTCAGACTGTGTTTTGAAAGGTCAAGCGGCGTCAAAGTTCAAATCGTTTCAAGTAAAATGTCACATTATAAAGTGTTGCTGACTGTATCACTGTAGCTTAATGCTTCATTGTATAAAGTTCAGTGCACTAGGACCAGTGTTATTTTAGTATAATTGAGAGACCACTATAGTTTTTAATCAATATTTTGAATTCGTTTTTATTTTTATATTTTTGATTTTTATATATATATATATATATAGAGAGAGAGAGAGTAGTTATTTTTATTTTATATTTACATTTTATATATTTTTTCCATTTCATTGTAATTTTAGTTCAAATTTGAGTAATTTTATTGTGTTTTTGTTATTTTAATTATTGTTTTTAATATCAATAGTTTACATTTTCAGTTTTAATATTTTAGTACATCAACTTAAACTAAATGAAAAGAAGAAATGTAGCCAACTGGCTCAAATAAAATGAGTAAAAAAATTATATTTATATATATATATATAAAATTATAATTTTTAATTTACAAACACACATACATGCATATACATATATATATTTCTTATTTCTTTTTTTTTAAACTTTATTTCAGTATTATTTTATTTCATGTATTGTACTTTCTATAGTTTTAGATTTATTTTCATAACCCTGATTAGGAGTTATGAATAGAATTTTGCTATTAAATCGGCTGTCTTCTGCATCGTGTATAATGACAAACATTGCAGCTCACTCACCCGTTTGTCAATGTCATTATGCTGCAGCTGGACAAATCTGGCGCTGATGGCAGCGATGTAGCTCTGCTGATTAGAGAAGGCCACTCGGCCCGCACCTTTAGGGTATTTGAGTTCTGGGTCAGTGTCAATGCCGGCGTAACACACACCTCCATACAGTCTGTCCATGATCATAGCCAGCTCCACTAAACACACACAGAGCAGAAACACACCATTATACAGAATATGATGGTAATGCACAAGATTACAATAAATGACATTTCAAATTTGGGAGGACAACAAGAGAGATTCACCTGCACGTAGAGGTCGTGGAACGCCTCCCACAAAAATGGTCTTGCGTGGGTCGAGAGGCTGAGAGCCATCCATCACAAAATCACTGTCACTCAGGTTCCACGGGCGAATCTGGACCTGAGAACGAAAAACTGTTCATCTCTAGCAGAAATTCAATGCAACAGGTATGTTTTAAGACCTAGTAGGGCCAAACTAGTTTTCTGTGAGAAAGTGATTTTGTGCATCTCAAATCTACCCTGTAAATTATATTAGCTTATTACACTAATTATTATTTATATATATATATATATATTATAAAATGTAATTAATATAATTTAAATTATATATATATATATATATATATATACAGTGGGGCAAAAAAGTATTTAGTCAGCCACAAATTGTGCAAGTTCTCCCACTTAAAAAGATGAGAGAGGCCTGTAATTTTCATCATAGGTATACCTCAACTATGAGAGACAAAATGAGAAAAAAAATCCAGAAAATCACATTGTAGGATTTTTAAAGAATTAATTGGTAAATTCCTCGGTAAAATAAGTATTTGGTCACCTACAAAGAGTGTGTTGAGAGAGATTCATGAACAAGCATCAGATTTTAAGAGTGCCAGAGGTTTCATCATAACAGCTTAAATATAATAAATATTAAAAAAAATAATTTCAGATTGGATTATTCTACTCAATTAGAGATTGATGAATGATAAAGATGTCTGAAAGAAATGCGTCTTCATGGAATTATTAAAAGTAAACATTTAAATATAATATTAAATATACTTAAATTTAAATATATTTAATAATAATAATTATTATTATCTCCTGAGTTGAAATATAATAACTAAATCACTAAAAATACATTCAGATGGGATTATTCTAGTCAATTAGAAATTATGATGAATAATAACCGATATTTGAGAGATTTTTGTCTTCATGGAATTATTAAATCATGTAAAGAAATGTAAATGTAATAACATTTCAATAACAAAGGGGAAGTCGTGGCCTAATGGTTAGAGAGTCGGACTCATAACCCAAAGTTTGTGGGTTCGAGTCTCGTACCGGCAGGAATTGTAGGTGGGGGGAGTGAATGTACAGTGCTCTCTTCCACCTTCAATACCACGACTGAGGTGCCCTTGAGCAAGGCACCGAACCCCCAACTGCTCCCCGGGCGCCGCAGCATAAATGGCTGCCCACTGCTCCGGGTGTGTGTTCATGGTTTGTGTGTGTTCACTGCTGTGTGTGTGCACTTTGGATGGGTAAATGCAGAGCACTAATTCTGAGTATGGGTCACCATACTTGGCCACATGTCACTTTCACTTCACTTCACTTCACATACATAAATATATTTTACATACTAAATATATTTTTAAATATATATTTAAAACTATGTTTTAACTTAATAAATTATTTACCATTTTTATGCTTGCCAAAAAATAATTAATCGGAATAAACAGCAACTTTTGAATGGTTTGTAGTAAAAACTGGCTTTTGTTATGATTGTGTAATTCCTGCATCCTCCAGCAGGGGCTAATTGGACCATGTTAACCAGCTAAACCTAGGCTTCACTTCCTTCCTGCTTTCCAGCTGGTTTCTGAACAGAGGGAGCTCTTAAATAAATCTCAGCGTTACTGATAAGCGTATAACAGCACCTGAAGAAGGCATTTAACCCTATTTAATGTGTTTCGAGCCTCAGCGCTGACCTCAGCCCTGCCCTCTGTGAGCCATGATGCTTTACACAACACTGGATGGAAAAATGACCAGCATCTTCCATTCACTCAGTCTGGATCTGTGTTTCATTTGAGCTGGAGGAACAATGAGCACATCTGCAAACAGCAGTTACACACGGTGACTGGACAGCGCAGGCATGAGGACTACTGCGGTCCAAATAAATCAAATCCATAAGTGCAGACCATTTTACAGAGCAGAAATCTCATAAATGAAGAAAAATACAGTGGCCTCAAAAAGTACTTGGACACGATGTGTGAAATCACTGCATTATATAACAAAACATCAAACCAAGTGAAATTCTAGAAAAAAAATTTAATTTAAATTTATTTTTAATTAATAGCATATATGACACATGGATTTCTTTCATTCAGTTAAATATTTTAATTCAAATTCTTTACATAATAATAATAATAATAATAACAACTTCATTAATAATAATTTAATTAAATATAATCATTATAAATTATACATACACATCATTATACACACACAGTCATGGCCAAAAATATCGGCACCCTTGGTAAATATGATCAAAGGAGGTTGTGAAAATTAATCTGCATTGTTAATCCTTTTGATCTTTTATAAAAAAAAAAAACACAAAAATCGAACCTTTCATTGGATAATAAGAATTTAAAATGGGAGGAAATATCATTATGACAAATGTTTTTCTCAAATACACGTTGGACAAAATTATTGGCACCCCTAGAAATTCTTATAAGTAAAATATCTCTGAAGAATATTCCCAATTTTGAGCATACCAGGGTGATTATGAACATGAAATTATCCAGCCATGGTTTCCTGTTTCACAGAAATATAAATAGGAAGGAAAAGAAAAGCTCAAATTCCCTTAATCATCCATCACAATGAGAAAAACCAAAGAATATATTTCTGATGTGCAGCAAAAGATAATTGAGCTTCACAAATTAGTGAAGTGGCTTTAAGAAAAGAGCTAGAGCAGTGAAACTTCCCATTTCCACCATCAGGGCAATAATTAGGAATTTCCAAGCAACAGAAAATGTTACGAAACTGCCTGGAAGAGGACGTGTGTCTATATCGTACTAATGCACGGTGAGGAGGAGAGTTTGAGTGGCTAAAGACTCTCCAAGGACCACAGCTGGAGAATTGCAGAAAAGCTCAAAGTCCCTTAATCATCCATCACAATGAGAAAAACCAAAGAATATATTTCTGATGTGCAGCAAAAGATAATTGAGCTTCACAAATTAGTGAAGTGGCTTTAAGAAAAGAGCTAGAGCAGTGAAACTTCCCATTTCCACCATCAGGGCAATAATTAGGAATTTCCAAGCAACAGAAAATGTTACGAAACTGCCTGGAAGAGGACGTGTGTCTATATCGTACTAATGCACGGTGAGGAGGAGAGTTTGAGTGGCTAAAGACTCTCCAAGGACCACAGCTGGAGAATTGCAGAAAATAGTTGAGTCTCGGGGTCAGAAAACCTTAAAAAAATGGATTGTCAAACAAGCACCTACACCACATGCTGTTTGGAAGGGTTTCAAGAAAAATTCTCCTAGCTCATCCAAAAACAAACTCCAGCATATTCTGTTGTCAGACACGACCGGAGCTTCAAATGGGACTGGCGTCTATGGTCAGATGAAACTAAAAAAATGAGCTTTTTAGCAGCAAACACTCAAGATGGGTTTGGTGAACACAGGGATAAAAAGTTTCCTATGGTGTACAATGAAATATACTGCTGTATTTTTGATGTTGTGGGCCTATATTTCTGCTGGAGGTCCTGGACATCTTGTTGAATCTAAAAGTGACTGACTCTGTTAGAAATCTTATACTGGGCCATGTTTGGATCTTCCAACCGTACAATAATCCAAACACAAACCTCAAAAACAACACAAACATGAGTCACTGGACACAAAACCAAGCTTCTGCTATGGCCATTCCAGTTCCCTGACCTGAACCCTATAGAAAATGAGTGTGGTGAACTGAAGAGAAGCACCATCATGGAGCTGGGAATCTGAAGGGTCTGGAGATTCTGGATGAAGGAATGGTCTCTGATCTCTTGTCAGGTGTTCTCTAACCTCATCAGACATTATAGGAGAACATTTTGAGCTGTTAAACTGACAAATGGAGGTTTCAAAAAGTATTGAATAAAAGGGTGCCGTTAATCGTGTCCAATGAGTATTGGAGAAAAACATTTATGTTATAATGATATTTCCCCCCCATTTTAAATTCTTATTATCCAATGAAAGGTTAGATTTTTGTGAATTTTTTTAATAACAGATCAAAAGGATTAACAATGCAGATTAATTTTCACAGCCTTCTTTGATCATATTTACCAAGGGTGCCGATATTTTTGGCCATGACTATATATATATATATATGTGTGTGTGTGTGTGTGTGCGTGTGTGCGCGTGTGTGTGTGTGTGTATGTATGTATTAGGGATGCACGATATTATCAGAACATTTTCGGAATCGGCCGATAATGGCTTAAAATGTAAACATAGCATTGGGCAGGTATTAAAAATTATGCTGATATGCCCTGCCGATAAGATGAATACCTCATCAGTAAGGCTTTTTATTTACTTAGGGGGCACTGTTGGCCTACTTGTATTAAAATTAAGTAAAATACACAACATTAAGATTGTTTCTGATTAAATAAAGCAGTAATTTATGTCATAAAATGAGTATGTTTTGATTTATAGGTCAGAAGCTATAGCTTACATGAATAAAAATCACAAACATGTATATATATATATATGAAGAGTTAATTTGCAAAAACCGATAACTCCTTTTATTTTTTTTTTCAGAAATCACGTTTTTTTAAATTGTGCATTCCAAGTAATATCAATCAAAATGCAGTTGGGTTGTTTTGATTAAGTAATAACTTAAACAAATACAGGTAATTTACCAAATTAAAGTTAATTGAAAGTATGTTTTTTTTTTTTTTTTTTACATATTAAACGTCGTTTTTTGGCAAAAGCAGATAACTCCACATTTCATGTTTTAGAGTTTAAAAAAACACACTCGTTTAATCTTTGTAATCTCCTCAGATGACAGTGTAGATGCCTGACAAACGTTGTTGTTGTGATCATAAACCATATGGATGTGATTACACGCAATACACGGAGCTTTTCCCTCACCATTGTAACGTGCTGCTTTTGCAAGGTTCCGTGAAAACGTTTCAGCTTTTATTTTCCTTCTTCGCCCTGAAGAAGATATCACAGGTTCATCAAGTTCATTGAAATTATCCATCCTCGATCACTTTTAGTCAGCTTTGACGAAACTCCTCTCTCTCAGCTAGCACGTCTTTTCAAAGTGAATGTAGCCTTGTCACCTGACCTGAATACAGCGCGCTGATTCGCTAAAATGGACTTATCGGCTTCTGTTCACAAACAACAAGTGCGCTTGTCGGCTTCTGCAGAAAAACGTGAACTCGCGATGCTTTTAAAGTGGACAAAACCGGCTTTTTTGACTAAACGTGTTTAGGGTTCAGATTGCTCTATATGTGGAGAATAATGCACGGCAATCTTTTTTTTTTTTAAGTGGCGTTTATCGGTTTTTGCAAATGAACTCTTCACACACACACACACACACACAGATTTATTCATTAATGTGGGTTATATTTTTTCCCAAACAGATTATGAAAACTTAAATACAAGGAGCTATAAAAGATTTCCAGAATTTTTACAACTCTTTTGCTTTAGATCATCTACAAATGTTAAATCTTCAAATAAAATGTTAACTGCATCTGTCTGAAGGGGAAAAATGCAGTAATTGGTTTATAGTTATTTTCAAATCTTTTTTTATTATTCTAACAAGTCAATTTTTTGTTAAAAACTAACCAAAATTAAAAATAATTTGTTCATAATCTCTGCACAGGAGAGATTTTGTGTTTTCCCAACAAAAAAAAATATATTGGTATTGGCATCAGTTATCAGCATATTGTATATCAGCAAAAATCCAATATTGTGCATCCCTAATATGTATGTATGTGTGTGTTTATATACACACACACTATATTTTATTACATAATATAATAATAAAGAAAATTATATACAAATTGTTAAAAGCTTTTAACTATAAAAAGCCAGAAAATAAATGTAATTAATCAACATTTCTGGTAATTAATGTCATATAAATAAAATAAAATAAATAAATCTTTGGTTTATTATAACATACATATGTATGTATGTGTATATAGTTTTGAATATATATTTATTTAATGAAATAAAATTAACTACAATTACTATTATATTATTAAAAGCATAGATGCACTGATATATAATATAAATAAGATAAATAAAAGCAATAAAATGAAAGTAACAAAAGCTTGTACAGTACATTATAACAGGCATAACTAAGTAAAAAAAAAAACTTAAGGAAACATCTATTTGCTAAATTAATTAAGCAAATATACATAGTATAATATGAAGTATATAGTATATTTGTTCAAATTTCAAGGATATGATATGTGGATTGTACCGGTGCTCTGTTTACCCTTCCAAACAATCTCTGTTACCTCTTTCCAGGTACTCACACAAACATGTACGTGTGTAACATGATGAAATGCAGTAGGTTTCTCCCTCTAGGTGTGTATCTGTAAGTACTTGTCTGTGTGCGTCTGTTCCAGCCACAGCAATGAACACCTGGAGGCACTTTGACGAGATAGAGACCAATCTGACACACACAACACAACAGTTTCCTGATGCCCAGCATCCACACAATAGACTCATTTGAGGTGCATGCTGATTACAAACGCTCTGACCGGCTGTGACGTAATACTTTCACTATTTTCACTCAAACGAAGGAAGTGTCAAGGGGAATCATACGCTCACTGAGCTGTTAAACATCTGCAGCTGTACTGAAGTGCTGCAGGAGAGATGATGTCAATGTCATTACCTTTGGGGGGAAAATAGGATTTGCTTTCTGCTTTATGAGGCCAGTCCACCACCAGGTGACCGTAGCGACGGAAACTGTTGGTGATCTCATCTGTTAGAAAAATAGTGTTTAGGCCAGAAATATGGATTTTAAACATTGTAAAAAAAAAAAAAAAAAGCAAGCAGTCCCTGCATCTCCTCTGAATAACAATGCGGTAGACTCTAATTCATTAAAATGCAGTTCATTGCTATGAATATCACAAATCTTTAGTCATTTGCCTGGTGTTTTTCTGTGGCCAAAAATGCATAGCTCACAGTCTATATAATATTTTGGTCAGAAGATTTACTTTAAGTCAGTGGCAAATTTAAGGAAATGTTAATTTAATTTAATTTAATTTAATTTAATTAATTCCATTCCATTCATTTATTTTATTTTATTGACCTTTATTGGCAACCAGGTGAAAAACAACTCTAAATGATTAGACAAATAAAGTTCCCACATTCCCACAAAACTGTCATTAAAGTTTTAGCATTTTTTTAAATCCCTTTATTTATTTGACAATTTTAAGAACTATAAACAAAAAATCTGACATACCTCAATCTTTCTTCAAGGCAACAAACAGATTGGTGTTATTTACAGTAACTATTATTTATATACTATTATAGTTTTAATATTTTGAATTAGTTTTTTTTTTCTTTTAAATTTTAGAACAATTTTATGTGCTTTGGTAATTTTTGTTACTTCAATATATACTATTTTAGTCATTTCATTGCTTCAATTTAAACTAAACAAAAATGTGAATTTATGCTTTGGAAACTACCTAAACTAAATTTAAGTTAATGTAGTATGTATATATTAATTTATTTCAATTAACAGAACTGTTTTAATAATTTTAGATTTAGTTTTAGTTAAAGGTTCACCTAAAAATGAAAACTGTCATCATTTACTCACCCTCAAAAAGATATTTTGAAGAATGTTGGTAACTAGACAGCTGCTGGTAGCCAATGACTTCCATAGTATTTTTTTCCTTATTGAAGTCAATGGCTACCAGCAACTATTTTTCAAAACATTCTTCAAAATATCTTGAGCGATCAGAAAGAAAGAAACTGAGGATGAGTAAATGATGACAGAATTTTCATTTTTTGGTGAACTATCTCTTTATTGATAATAAACCTGAAACAAATACATATCAGCACTAAAATCATTGTGTATATAATTTTCGATTTATGATACTGTACCTTTAACACATATAATATTGATTAAAGGGGTCATATGATGCTTTTTTAAAGATCATTATTTGGTGTATTTGGTGTAACAGAATATGTTGACATGCTTTAATTATTTTTCAAATACTGTACATTATTGTAGGTCCTCTATGCCCCGCCTCTCTCAAACACTTCGTTTTCTACAAAGTTCCTCCTTCCGACAAGCGCAGTCTGCTCTGATTGGCCAGCTGACCCAGTGCATTGTGATTGGCTGAACACCGCAAGCACTCGTCGGAAATGTAACGCCCCTTACCATAATCGTGAGCTTCATCTTTCAAAATAAATGTAAAGTCAGAGCTCAAAAGGGGAACAGAGTCGCGTGACAGACACAGTGATGAAGCTGGTATGTGTTGTTTGCAGTACACAAGCCACGGTTAAGTCAGCTGACTCCACTGTGACGTGACCCTCCCTCTCTCTCTCACACACACGCGCACACACACACGCACGCACGCACACACGCACGATGAGCAAAACTCCGCATTTGAACAGTCAATAGCAAATACTTAAACTAATAACAAAACAGTAGCTGATTCAGAAGCACCAGATTGTCATAGCAAAGTCAGAATTACCTCCTCTCCTAGGTTCACGAAACGGTCGTCCATAAAATGCATTGCTGTTCTGTTGTAAGTCATCTTAAAGATTCCTAAATGCATCTACTTCCGGAAGGCCAAATAAAGTGCTTTTGCTTTCGCCTAGAAACACACAGCGTCTCCCTGACATGCTGCTTCAACACTAACTGCGGTTACTGAAACCACGCCTTCGTTCTTTGCATGAACATTTGGGCGGCATTATGCTATTATTTCCACATAGTGAGGTAGATATGTGGGGGCATGTTAGAATGAGCCGTTTTAGGGGGGCGTGGCAGAGTCTTAACTTTGATAAAGTATATCTCTTTGGTTTTGAGACGTTAGTCTTTGCAACTTCAGGGATCTTATCTATTTACGAACAGCTTGTAACACACCAAAGAGAAAGGAAAACTTGAAATCGCATCATATGACCCCTTTAAATATTAATATTAATTAACATATACCTCCAAACTCAAGCTCAGCACTGAGGCGTGTATATGTACCTTCATCGATGTCTGGTGGCAGTCCTCCGACAAACACCTTCCTGGAGTAGCGCTCAATCCTCTCTCCGTTCTGACAGCGGCTGGGCGAGCTCAGGCCAGGGGTCAGCCGCTGATCACCGTGACCGTCGTCCAGGAAGCCGTCCTCGAAAGGAAACAGTGAAGAGCGACCTGCAACAGGAAGTAGAGAAAACAAACAGAAGAAAAGGAGGAATCAGGAGGAAAGGAGATGAAAGACAGAGAGAGAGAGAGAGAGAGAGAGAGCCAGAGGAGAGAAACTGATTAGTGGCCAAAAAAAAACAAAACACTAGATTTCTACACCAATTAATTTAAACTCACTGAAAGTTATAATATTAATTTAATGTAATACACTACCATTTTATTTCAAAATTATGATTAAATTGATCAAAAGTGACTGTAAAGACTTAACATTTATATTAAAATGCTGTTTTTTAACTTTATATTCATCAAAGATTCCTGAAAATGTGTCACTGTTTACAGCAAATCAGCATATTAGAATGATTTCTGAAGGATCACGTGACACTGAAGACTGGAGGAATGATGCTGAAAATTCAGCTTCGCATGACAGAAATAAATAATATTTTAAAATATATTCACATAGAAAACAACTATTTTAAACTGGAACATTATTTCACAATATCACTGATTTTACTGTATTTTTGATCAAATAAACACAGCCTTGGCAACCATAAGAGACTTCTTATAAAAACATGAAAAAATCATGCAAACCCCAAATTCTAAATGGTAGTATATACATATATTATGATATGTATTTCAATGGCATAAATAACCATATATTTTGGTTAAAAATGTTTAATTAATGAAATATTACATGAAACTGGATTGTTCCAAAGTGAAATGAAACAATGAAGCTTTCATAAAATTCATCAATTTTAAACACCATGAACACCAAAATCTCCAATAATTACAAAAGACAACCCATTTCTTTATTTTCTTACTCATATTTGTGAAGTGTTAACCTGAAGACACGTTAAAAAACAGAGATGCAATCGATATATTCAAAGAGTCATAAAACAAGGCTCATTTTCATACTGCAATGCAAAAAATTAAAATAAATCAAATTAATCAAATAAATAAGAAATTAGTGCTGTGATTGGAAGACCTTTAGACACAAGCACTGATATCCCTTTTCCATCGCTATTCCTAGTTTTGAGAACATATTTAAACATGCAAAGTTATTTAATTCAGTTTCAAAATGCTGTCTTAATTGATCTGTTTTTAAAACATGTAACAAAAACAATAATGAACTCACATATATGATTGCAAATCCATTTATTTTAGACAGACGAGGAATGAGTAGTCAAAAATAGAATCAGGGTGTCCATTAACTACATTTGGGACTTTCAGACAGCTTCGGTGATTGTAGTTTTAAGATATTAGTGGTTCATGGTGGAAAAGGGGTATGAGAGGAGTACTAGAACCAAACTAGAGCCAAAGCCAACACATGTGAGGTGCAAAACCCTTGGACACAGAACTGGATGACAGAATTAGTTCAAGACTTGAAATGAGAGTTGCAGCAAGCCCATATGATTCATTTCAAACAGATCTTGTCAACATAATATTTTACCATCCGTTGATCATTTTGTTAGGAAACCAATAGCTAAAATATTCCTTTGTATGTATGCAATAACATAAAAGGAAACAATATTTTAATTAGCAGAAAACAATGGCAAAATCAACATGAATTAATGCAGTCACTGCACAAAGGAAGCAGATATTATGACATTGTGACCCTCATAGACGAGGAAGAATTCAGCCCGAGCAAAAGCCCCATCATTTCTGCGAGCACAAAGATAAAAAGGCGACAGGTTACCTCTTCTGCGACCATAGCTCCTGGCTGCTCGAGGGTGAAGAGAGAGAAAGATGGACAGAGAGGGACATGAATGAGGAGACAGACAGGGTTTTTTTCCCCCAAGCTTGTTTTCACTTGTCGCTGCATTATGAAACACTTCAGTGCAATATTAGTATGCATAGCATTTTGTGTGATGAGATGTCATGGATTTTCTACAGTTTTCTCATTCAGGTGAACACAACAGAATCTTCCTGTTCGAGCTACAATTAGTTAAAGTCCCTGTAAAGTCAATTCGGAGAATAGTTTCTAAACGCATTATAAATATTACAAATGTATTACTGAAACACATTTCAAAGACTGAATTCTGTAGTACTGAATAGTGGAGTTAGACCGTTAAACAGTTTTTCACCAATTCTGTGTTCTGGGCGGGGCTAAAACAGTGGCTCGATGGCGCACTGGAGCCACTGATCATGGCCCCTCCCCTAACACTATAATAACTGTCGATGACGCACCGGAGCAAATATGTATGGGCAAATATTGTTAAGCTGCTAGGAGCATCCATTCAGGCTGTAGCGGTATTTGACAGTTAAGAGGCGGCAGCTTTCCCGAGAGTGGGCGTGGTTTCAGCACAGACAGCGGACACGCCCCCAGCATCTGAGAGCTGAGGATACTGCCCATTTTTTCGAGATTTTGATAACTTATTTTATGTACTTACTTAGCGGATTTTTTTATCATTCAAATTTGGCTGAGTGGTTAATAATGCATTTTTCTGTGGTGTGACAAACTCAGAACTAGGGTTGCAAAGGGGTGGAAAATTTCCGGTAAATTTCCGGAAACTTTCCAAAAATCCCTGGAATATTCCAAAAAAATCCTGGAACATTTCCAAGATTTCTGGAATACTTCCGAAATGTACTGGAAATTTCCCAACTTTTTGCAACCCTACTCAGAACACATACTTAATATTGACTTTACAGGGACTTTAAACTGACATGTTAGCTAACTAACGGAATAACAAATCCACACAATCCAATAAATCCAAATGGCACAGAGATTGTGAGGAAATATTATTGTAATGAAAGTTTAATGTGTATTGGATTTTTTTCTTTCAATTCTTATTTTTTTGGTTAAAAATATAATGCACTATATTTTTATTTTCATACATGTAAAATTACTGTTTTTTTATTTTAATATATTTTAAAATATTTTATTCCTGTGATTGGAAAGTTGAATTTCCAGCCATTACTTCAGTGAAAATTATCAATGTTGAAAACAGTTCTGTTTAATATTTTCTGGAAACTGTCCTTTTCTGAAGAATTCTTTGATGAACAGATTTTTTTTTTTCTTTTTTACTTTTGATTGATTTAATGAATCCTTGCAGAATTTATTTTTAAAAATGCCCCCCAAAATGTAGTTATTATTATTTAACAATATCCTGAAGGCTCCCGAAGTAGTCAGGTCTAAAGAAAGCCATAGAGAACGGCTCCGAATGCATGACATTTTTAGAGTTGGAGCTATTGTTCTCATTCTGCGGTGTCTCACTTTTTTGGGTTTTCATTAAAACTGCCTGTAGCCACTGCATACATAAAGACATCTAACCGGCGTTGTCAGGGGGTCTCATACTCCTAGCAACAATGAAAGGAGAAAGCTACTGTGTCTGGAGTGAGTCACCACACACCCCGAGAGACGGACGGGGTATTTGTTCCTCACTGGGATTTGAGAAGTGACTGTAGGGCAGCAAGAAAAAGGAAAATTACAGTGATACAGCAGTTTCTCTTTCTGTTAAAGAATAACCACTGTCACATTTAAGAGTGAGAAACCACAACTGGTGGAAGTCCCTCGGGCTGATTCTTAATACAAGTCACAGCATATCACACACAACCTTGACACACTGTCTGGGATTACAGAGCAAGAACACAGAGTCCGACAAACTCTGTCCTCTAAACATGTGTGAAATGAACACCAGCCAGGCATTTTTGTGCAGTTTTGCTTTATAGATGGATGAACGTGTGGACCCAGACCATCAGGGGTTATAATGAGACAATCTACTTGTGCTTCTTGCTTCTAGTATAAATATGTGAGGGTGGTGTTCACAAAAAATACTGTGCTCATCTGAGGCATTTCTTAAGTGCTTGACTATGTATTTTTTGAACTAGATGGACGTCTTTAGCCATTACAGCATGTCTCACTGTTATTCAGCGTCTCATGACAAGACACGTTTTAAAGACGCCATGTTAAGTTATAAATAGTTCAACTTTTGTCATGCAGGGCAGCATATCAATGTCAGTTTGAAAACACGGACTAGTCAGCTAAATCTGTGGCAGGAAAAACATATTTACATATAGACATGAATGAAGCCATTCAAATGGAAAAGACATCATTATGTGTTTGATTCATTTTTTGAGTCAGTGAACTAGGATACTAATCAAAGTGATTCAAATTCACTTTTAAAGCCAATGTAAATTTAAATTGGGTACATTTTCGATCCACTAAAAGTTGTTGTTGCACATTTTGCACATTTATACAAACCAGGGTTTTTATCGTAACATTTTTGTTAACCGTAGTAAAGCTGAAAACACTGAATAAGCATTAAACACGAATAAACTTGCTGCCAAAGGAACATTTCTAATGTTTGATTTGTTCAAGTTAAAGCACTAAAATTACTACAAGTAAATAAAATAAATAAAATTGAAACCAAACTAAAACAAATAAAAATAATACAAAAATCACATAAAATTACTAAAATGAATACACATATAAAATATCTAATATATATATATATATATATATATATATATAAATATCACACACACACATACATATATGTAAATATTTTTATAAAAATATAACATTTGTAATATAAAAATATTTTAATATACTAATTAAATCTAAAATGTAATTATAAAAAAAGAACAATATTTCTTAATACAATATAATATAATATAATAAATATCATATAATATATAATATATAATATAATATAATATAATATATAATCTTCCAATAAAAATGTGGCTGGTCAAACTGGGCGGTGGATGGTGGGCAAAAGTAGTTAAATCATCTAAATCGCTAAAAGATTACAATGTAAAGACTTCTTATCAAACTTCAGTCTGTGCAACTTTGAACTTTAACGGCGAGTTCATACAAACAGACATGGAAACTATTCTCCCAGTTAAATTGTCCAAATTAGAGGTTTTAAGAGTGGTCACGGGCCCTGCCGGCTCTTTCCTGTGCTGCTTCCACCAAACGATGTCCATAAACCACACGAATGACACGCCAGACCTCAAACATCCCACTCGGAAGCTTTTCAGTGGTACCTACAGCAGATACACAGATACCTACTACAACCATCAGGCTAATGAGCACGATTAGCTTGAGTCGTCACTGTGACTCTGCTAAAAAAACGCTCCTGGCATTTCCTCCCTTTCATGTTTGTTCCTCTGGCTGTACGCCACTGGCTGAGGAGGATCGTGTGTATATAAGCTTTCAGGGCTGCTAATCATAGCAGGGGAGATGCTCATGTGCGCGGTTTGGTGGCACCACAGACGGAAACAGAGGGTCAGCACATTGCACTGGGGCCTACAAGACACTAATAAAAGACTGAAATGAGTTTTGCATTGGCTGATATGGGAAATTCTAAGGAAAATATAATGTCTTTATTAACAGTACAACACAATTTAATTATAGCAGAAGAGACCTAAATAAAATTGCTCAATTAAATTAATTGGTAGATTTTGAATTAGTCAAGGGGGAGACACAAAGTGGTACTATGTAAATAAGCATATACACTACCATTCAAAAGTTTGGGATCAATAAAACATGTTTTATTCAGCAAGGATACATTAAGTACAGGTGCATCTCAATAAATTAGAATGTTGTGGAAAAGTTCATTTATTTCAGTAATTCAACTAAAATTGTGAAACTCGTGTATTAAATAAATTCAATGCACACAGACTGAAGTAGTTTTAAGTCTTTGGTTCTTTTAATTGTGATGATTTTGACTCACATTTAACAAAAACCCACCAATTCACCATCTCTACAAATTAGAATATGGTGACATGACAATCAGCTAATCAACTCAAAACACCTGCAAAGGTTTCCTGAGTCTTCAAAATGGTCTCTCAGTTCGGTTCACTAGGCTACACAATCATGGGGAAGACTGCTGATCTGACAGTTGTCCAGAAGACAACCTTCACAAGGAGGGTAAGCCACAAACATTCATTGCCAAAGAAGCTGGCTGTTCACAGAGTGCTGTATCCAAGCATGTTAACAGAAAGTTGAGTGGACGGAAAACGTGTGGAAGAAAAAGATGCACAACCAACCGAGAGAACCGCAGCCTTATGAGGATTGTCAAGCAAAAACGATTCAAGAATTTGAGTGAACTTCACAAGGAATGAACTGAGGCCGGGATCAAGGCATCAAGAGCCACCACACACAGACGTGTGAAGAAATTTGGCTACAGTTGTCGTATTCCTCTTGTTAAGCCACTCCTGAACCACAGACAACGTCAGAGGCGTCTTACCTGGGCTAAGGAGAAGAAGAACTGGACTGTTGCCCAGTGGTCCAAAGTCCTCTTTTCAGATGAGAGCATGTTTTGTATTTCATTTGGAAACCAAGGTCCTAGAGTCTGGAGGAAGGGTGGAGAAGCTCATAGCCCAAGTTGCTTGAAGTCCAGTGTTAAGTTTCCACAGTCGGCGATGATTTGGGGTGCAATGTCATCTGCTGGTGTTGGTCCATTGTATTTTTTGAAAACCAACGTCACTGCACCCGTTTACCAAGAAATTTTGGAGCACTTCATGCTTCCTTCTGCGGACCAGCTTTTTGAAGATGCTGATTTCATTTTCCAGCAGGATTTGGCACCTGCCCACACTGCCAAAAGCACCAAAAGTTGGTTAAATGAGCATGGTGTTGGTGTGCGTGACTGGCCAGCACACTCACCTTCCCTGAACCCCATAGAGAATCTAAGGGGTATTGTCAAGAGGAAAATGAGAAACAAGAGACCAAAAAATGCAGATGAGCTGAAGGCCACTGTCAAAGAAACCTAGGCTTCCATACCACCTCATCAGTGCCACAACCTGATCACCTCCATGTCACGCCGAATTGAGGCAGTAATTAAAGCAAAAGGAGCCCCTACCAAGTATTGAGTACATGTACAGTAAATGAACATACTTTCCAGAAGGCCAACAATTCACTAAAAATGTTTTTTTATTGGTCTTATAAAGTATTCTAATTTGTTGAGATTGAAACAACTGAATTGAATGTGAATTGGTGGGTTTTTGTTCAATGTGAGCCAAAATATCACAATTAAAAGAACCAAAGACTTAAACTACTTCAGTCTGTGTGCATTGGATTTATTTAATACACGAGTTTCACAATTTGAGTTGAATTACTGAAATAAATGAACTTTTCCACGACATTCTAATTTATTGAGATGCACCTGTAGTTCAAAACTGATTTATAAGGCTACAAAAGATTTCTATTTCAAATAAATGTTCTTTTGAACTTTCTATTCATCAAAGAATCATGATAAAATATATCACGGTATCATAATATACGACATTATAAATAAATATATATATATATATAAATACGCAATATCACGAGTACGAGAACAATACTGGCTCTATATCAGCATGGCTGTGATTAGGCCAGAGGCACGAGAGTGTAGAGCTGGTATCGCTCGAGTACGAGAGTGATATTGCGTGTATAAATATAAATAAATAAATATATATATATATATATTTATAATGTCGTATATTATGATACCGTGATATATTTTATCATGATTCTTTGATGAATAGAAAGTATTCCCTGATGTAATCCCTGATGTCGGCCCCGCTGCAATTGGAGCGCTTAGCCAAGCACTAAATACCCTTAACGTGTTTTTGCAGCGTTGAGCAATGTAACCAATCACAGATATCTGTTGATTTCTTGAACGCAATGGCCAATCAGAAACGTTTTGTCAGAATTCACTCACCAGTGAAAGCGCCGCGGTTTTTAAGTGCAGTTTTGCACGCTTGTGAATCATCTCATGACTAAGTGCAGACGCGATGTAAATAAGAGATTCTTTGTGCAGTTTAGAGAGCTTCATTGATTATAACGGAACTTTGTAAGATCGCGATGAACGAAGTTGAGTGACGCTTTTTAGTGATAAAGGGAGCGCGCTTTGCGCACTTTCTAGGGTATAATCCATTCAGAATTTGTATGAAACTTTCGGAAACATAGGCTACACCCTGCAAAGTTTCGGGAATGACATCGGCATATTTATGCGGGATTCACTCTCGAAATTGCAGTGACTGGCAATGGACGAAACATAAAATATGCTGATTTAATTCCACAGACAGTGCGCATCTCGAGCGAGATCTAATTCACGGACCAAAAGCGTGTGTAAACTTTATTGAGATCGGGACATAACAACCAGTAATTTAATTTCCAGTAACGGACGGTAGAAAGTTCAGCAATGAATGGTGTTCGATTTATGGCAGAATATAGTCCCACAACTGATTGTTTATTTTTTCCTCACGTGTCTCGCCTTTGGTAACAACAATTCAAAATGGAAACATTTCAAGTGACACGGGAAAAAGACACGGAAAACTTCAGTGAACATCAGAAAAGCAGCGTGCACATTTCTGGTTAAAAATGAAAGGCCATCAACTGACAAACCATCACCATCACCAGCAGGAAGGGCCAAAGCTAGTCCACGGTGGCAACCTCTTTAAGTTATTCTTGACTGTGTTGGATTGTTTGCTTTGATGCATTGCAATACGGTAGGGCATCATTTTGATGCTTACAGAAAAAAAAATATTTTGCTTATTTATTTCATACAGTGGGGAAAAAAAGTATTTAGTCAGCCACCAATTGTGCAAGTTCTCCCACTTAAAAAGATGAGAGAGGCCTGTAATTTTCATCATAGGTATACCTCAACTATGAGAGGCAAAATGAGAAAAAAAAAATCCAGAAAATCACATTGTAGGATTTTTAAAGAATTTATACAAATTCTGGCTTCCCAATACATTACAACAAAAAAACAATACGTGGACAAACCAGTCACTCTTTAATCAATGCGAGTGCTTTATGCTGGAATAAATGTCATTTATGCCGCCATCACGTGTTGATAGCGCAGGTGACCTGATTAGCACACGTCCCTATCGGTGTTTAAACTCAGTTTATTTAAACTGAACTAAGCTGGATGTTGACATCACTGAATTCAATGATGAACTGTCTTTAACTGAAAAATGAGTGTTTACTATTGTCATTGAATAAATGTCATTTATGCCGCCATCACGTGTTGATAGCGCAGGTGACCTGATTAGCACACGTCCCTATCGGTGTTTAAACTAAATTCATTTAAGCCTTGCCAGTTTAAATATTAAAGAGCCAGAAGATGTGAACTTGCGCAGTGAGAAGATCTGTGTGGTCGCTCATCCGAAGCGCGTGAATCCGCATCTCAGAACGCACGCAAATATTAAGCTCTCTGTGAAGTATTGTGTTTGAATGGACAAATTCACACAAAAATGATGTCAAAATGCTCGTCTTGGTGAGTACCCTAGCAGACATAGTCGGCTGAATGTACAGTATCAGTGCACTGGATCAGTGCTTTCTCTTAAAGTGACAGCACTTTCTTAATGTTAATCAGACAACAACACGGAAATCTCTCACTGCTCTTGATTGAATAACTTTTATAACTTTAATAAGGATTAATCTTTAATTTATACAGTCAAATATGCAATGCTATTTTACATTTGATTTATTTAATTTCTGTACCTAAAAACTATGTTAGACCTACCTAAAAAAAACTGAAAAGCATTATTTTATTTGTATCTTTTTTCACTGCTTACTTATTTGTGCTGATGCTTGTAGTTAGATTATTTGTTCTTATTTTCTTTATTTTTATTTGACAATATAGTTTTTTCCCTAAACATAGCACATACCGAACCGTAGCGAAACCGTGACTCTAAAACCGTGATACAAACCTAACTGTGAGTAAGTTGAACCGTTGCACCCCTAGTGTGTACACTTATTTGGGATTCAGTAGAATAGTTTAGAGTAACCTCAACACCAGACAGAAACTGAATGCACTTCACACCTCTATTGCATTTTATTATGTTCTAGCTGGGGTCTCCGAGACCCCGAACAGCTCACCCAAAATATTTTTGCTACTACTCACGTCAGTTTATTAATTATAATCACACACTTGTATATGTTATATTATTGATCAATATGTGAATCCACTGACCGGACTACGCATGACACAAGTTGGCACAGATTAAACACTTTTTCAAACCATCCTCTGCTCCGCAATGTTTCGTTAGATAGGTTGGAGAAACCGAGTCTGACCACCAGATGTCACTAATGCGCACTGTGTTAAAAAGCTTCAAGTAATGAACCGTTTCTCGGCACAATATCATGAAAGCCTCAAACGGTTCAGAAAGCCTCGGTTTCCCATCACTACTGAACTGTAAGAAACTGGGACTTAGCTAGATTTGCTAGTGTAACATGGTGTATGGGTTTTGTGTCTTGTTCATTGTTTTCATGTCTTTTATTTTGGAGTTTGGCCACAGTCATGTTTTGTCATGTGATTCCCTGGTCTGTGTGTCATGTTCTGATTGGTTCCTTGGTTCATGTGTCATGTTCTCATTAGGTGTGTTCGACTTCATGCGGCGCTGTGCAAACGACTTGAAGCAGTGCATGCCGGTTAGAAATTTTGTCCGACTTGAACCGGCGCCGACGCTACGTCACTGTCACGTGTGGCATCAAAGTACCGCGATATCGTTTCGAGAGCAGCCGGCTGACTCAGCTGGCGCAGCTTTTTCAGAGCGACTGCAGGAGTGCTGATGACGACACAGCTGTTTCACGATTGGCCAAATTCA
>NW_015505542.1:560536-561244 GCF_001515645.1 Sinocyclocheilus grahami
TCATTTAAGCCTTGCCAGTTTAAATATTAAAGAGCCAGAAGATGTGAACTTGCGCAGTGAGAAGATCTGTGTGGTCGCTCATCCGAAGCGCGTGAATCCGCATCTCAGAACGCACGCAAATATTAAGCTCTCTGTGAAGTATTGTGTTTGAATGGACAAATTCACACAAAAATGATGTCAAAATGCTCGTCTTGGTGAGTACCCTAGCAGACATAGTCGGCTGAATGTACAGTATCAGTGCACTGGATCAGTGCTTTCTCTTAAAGTGACAGCACTTTCTTAATGTTAATCAGACAACAACACGGAAATCTCTCACTGCTCTTGATTGAATAACTTTTATAACTTTAATAAGGATTAATCTTTAATTTATACAGTCAAATATGCAATGCTATTTTACATTTGATTTATTTAATTTCTGTACCTAAAAACTATGTTAGACCTACCTAAAAAAAACTGAAAAGCATTATTTTATTTGTATCTTTTTTCACTGCTTACTTATTTGTGCTGATGCTTGTAGTTAGATTATTTGTTCTTATTTTCTTTATTTTTATTCGACAATATAGTTTTTTCCCTAAACATAGCACATACTGAAACCGTGTCACAAACCGAACCATGAGTAAGTTGAACCATTGCACCCCTAATATATATATATATATATATATATATATATATATATATATTTTTTTTTTTTTCTTGCCCCCCCGACTC
>NW_015505542.1:562010-573395 GCF_001515645.1 Sinocyclocheilus grahami
TTTTTTCTTGCCCCCCCGACTCAAGAGTCAAATGTCGCCCATGTATATACCTATATTTATTTTTATATATAATATATATAATACATACATACATACCTACCTACACTAGGGCTGTGCGATATTGAATAAAAATGCGATATGCGATACCTTGTTAAAAATGCAATATTCGATATGCGATACGATATTGCTTAAAGTGTATAAAATCAATTTCAATTATAATTTTAAAATATTTAAAAATGAAAATTATATAACCAATTTGTTTCACATTCTTTTTTGGAAAATAAAGAATCACTACAACTTCTGAAAGTGACCAGCAGTGTTTTAGCATTACTTAAAAAGTAATGTCACAAATCAGAAAATGTAAAAAAAAAATGTATATCATTGTAACTTTGCTTTCCACACACTTTAAGTACTTCTTCATAAAGCACAGCAAAAACTATAGTCTGAGAAAGTTCAAACATGATTAAAGGCAAGTGAACAGTCAGTAAAAAAAAAAGAAAGAAAAAGGAAAAAAAGAAATACACAATTTACAAGCATAGATAATATAAACAGTAGTATTCAGGTACAGAAATGTAATAATTAAGTGTAAAATAACACTGCATAGTGTTCACGGTATGAATTCAATTTAGAGTAAGCTGTTTTGTTTGATTAACATTAGTGACATATTCAGCAGCATGTCCCTTTAAATCCGACTGCACGGATCCAGTATAATGATACACATCCGATTTCTTTCTCAGCTGTTTACATTCATTTAAAACGTAACTGACTGCGTTTACGAGAATGTTCGTCGAGACGGGTACTATTGACACAATTGTGCGAAAGACGAATCAACTCGGTCTGAAATGCGTCTCTCTGTGTGCGCGTGCTTTGCACGTGTGCGGCAGAACCGAAGGGACGATGTGCGAGAGCTTCAGGTGTGAGTCAGACAGCAAGACGAGACGGCAAAGAGTAAAGACTCTTTTTAACGTCAAGCAATTCTCTGCTATATGCATCAAACTAAAACGTTGACCTTTTGCAACGTTTTGATTTAAGTAGCCTATTATTAAAATGATTCAGATATCGCACGCCCTTGTGATATGCATATTGCGATATTTACATTTGCGATATTTCGATATCTCGTGCAGCCCTACTACCTACATGCATACATACATACATACATAAACCAAACTTTTAAATGGTAGTGTATATTGAATAGTTTATCTCAGCAGATTGAAATATGAGGGGATATATAATAAGATATACTGCCTTAGAAATCCAGCACTGTGTTCATCTGAAATTAAAAGCATGTGTTCATTTAGCATTAATAAGATACAGTAAGAGAGAGATACTCACAGTTCAGTGGTAATATATGTTCAGCTACTGGATGGTGAAAGTTGAGACCCATGCGACCTACAAAGAGATGAGAAAAACAAGCCATGAGAGTTATGAAACCATTGAGACATCTGACATACTGTAAACCAGTTTATTACCCTTTTACGCAATATTAGAGTTTAATTCACTAAACTGACATGAAAGGCCTCAAAAAACAATATTTTTAACCAATTCACCTGGAAGACTATTAATTTTAAATGCCTATTTCTGCTTTTTTGTGAATGTTTAGGAGTGCAGATGAATTTTAGCATACAGACTGCTTTAAAGCTTTCAGACTAAAAGTAACAAAACTACGGTTTTAGACGAAAAATGCAAAGCGTACTTGCATTGTATTATGAATTGTGCTGTAACTCATTTCAAAATGTTAATATAGTGTGCTTAAAGTTAAATTATAATGAAACACTTGCATTCGGATTTTCAGATTAATAAACATCTATTTATGAATTGTTTTTTTAATGAGGACATATCCCCAAAGGATTTGTCGAACACCTAGGCACCTGCCAAGTAAACACACACATGGGTTCTCTGTAACTACATGAAGAGTTAATTTGCATGGCCGTAAAACAGCTGTTGATTTATTTTCAGAGTCAGAGCTCTAATGTGCCTGCATTAGCAGTTTTGATTACAAATGACAGCAAAGCTCCTGTGGGCTTCCAGAGAACGCTGTAAGCAAGCCTCGACGGGCTCTTACGCAAATTCTGAACCGTTGCAAGTCACATTTGCAAAGTTCTTCCCCACAGCGCACCGAGAATACCAGAGATGCTCTGCCCTTCAGTGGTTCAACCAATGGCAAACAATGGCAAGCGATGAGAAATTTGCACTACGTGGTACGGTTTCAACAGGTATTTGGCTCTGTGAGGTTGTAAGACGTACAGGGCAAATGTTTCCCAGCTTGCATGTGTTGTTCGGACTAGTGTGTTGTGCTATATATAGTGTCTCTGGTGAGAACCATCAGCTGTGCTGGGAGCACATCCTTCATATTTGGACTATTTTCTCAATAATTCAAATCAAATCAGCTCAACCGCCAGCACATGTGCCAATGATAGCCAATGCACACTAATAAAAAGGTGTAAAGTTGATTCTAAATGAACGGCACATCACGATTTGATCATAAAGCATCAACACCTTTGATCACCCCGTGATTCATCTCATCAACAGCACAATGCCCTTTATAGAAAGCCTACGCTTCAAATACATAGTCATTTGTTCAGAATGACTCAGCAGTGACATTTAATTCAAACAATACTCACATACAATAAACAAAAAAACTGTTATTTGTAAGTATCTTCCTCTTGTTTTCCAGACTATAGAACTAAAGGTCCTAAAAACAAGATCGCATGTGCATTACCTAATGCATTGGGCAGAGACGTTTACCCAAAGCGTGTGGTCACATTTGCCAAAATTTTGTGGGGCAAAAATGTAAACTGTCTATTGCTAATTAGTGTAGTGATGTATGAAGCACAGCAACAACAGAAATCATTTCTAGACCGAGCAGCGAATTTGCTTGACCAAACTGAACCAATGGCAAAATCTGAAATTTCGTCTTGAAGAAATTTCTATTGAAACGACAGGATCTCACCTGTGAAATTTCGCAGAACAGCAGTAAACGTTCATTTAACAATCAACATATATACATTTTATGCATTGCTACAAGAAGTTGAATTTACCTGACAAACAAAAATCTATAAGATAATTTTTACGCAAATCATCTTGAATTTAAGTGCATGTTGTGTTTACATTCATTTAGGCATAAAATTAAATTTAGTCAATAATTTTGTTTTAAAGATATTTGGACTTTTGCTGGAATACAAAAGTAGTAACACGTAGTACTAAAATAAATGGACAAATACTTCCTTTCCAACATACATTTGGTTAAAACATTCAATGTGAGAGAATTTGCATGAGCAAATTTGAGGTCAAGCAGATAATGGGAGACACTTATTGAAATGTAAACTATAAATAAATGAGTACGGTTATAAACAAAGCCTCAACCTTAATGTTATTCAATATTGTTGCACTTTCTGTGGAATATTAAAGTGATGCATGTAAATATTTTAGAGTGGCTGTAATTCTGAGGCTGGTTTCACTTGTTTCAGACTTCAAGACAGCTGGAAGAGCCGGTGGTGAATACGTTTCTCTCCAGCACGTCTTTAACCAACTGCAGCTGTGGTTCTTCTGACCCAACAGTGACATAATGGACAGACTGAGTATCTCTGCCGGTTTGAACATTACCATTTCGTATAATATACAACCATCTTAAAATGGTAGCTGAAACATGTTCCAAGCTGGTTTACGGGGTTCACCAGATGAACTACCAAGTATAAAACCAGGGCACAACAGCTTAAAGTGGTCAAGCTGGTTTTGAGAGCTTTGTAGCTGTTTATTGCAAGATAGTCTACAAGCCCAGCCAGGTAATGGCAGTCTAGCTAGTCAATCACCTAAAAACCAGCTAATGACCAACTTGGACCTGTTGGAAACCAGTTACCATGCTCCCATCTTAATCTGGTTTTAGCTGGATTTGCCAGTATTCTCATGCAAGATGCACCTACTTTTAATGGAAGCCTACAGCTCACATTCAGTTAAGATTAACATCAGTATTCTTTTGACAGGGAAGAGACACCTCAAAAATAAAGCCGAACATATTCCCCAGACATTTCCTCACAAGGGTCTATGGTTATGCAAATCATGCATTTCCCTTTCCCCTCTCGCTGTTTGATCAGGCCTGAACTCTGGAAGCAAATGTCAGCGTCTTTCTAGTCTTGTTATGACAGATACACATAAGTCAACTTTTCCCCTGACACACCAGCTTAAAATAAAGGTTAGAATACAACATCTAAGGACTTGTAGCTTCAACAATGGGGCACAATTACAAAAGGGTTAAAGGAACACGCCACTATTTTTGAAAATAGGCTCATTTTCCAACTGCCCTAGAGTTAAACAGTTGAGTTTTACCGTTTTCTAATCCATTCAGCCGATCTCCAGGTCTGGCGGTAGCACTTTTAGCTGCAGCTTAGCATAGATCATTGTATGTGATTAGACCGTTAGCATCTCGTTCAAAAATGACCAAAGAGTTTCAATATTTTTCCTATTTGAAACTTGACTCTTCTGTAGTTACATCGTGTACGAAGACCGACGGAAACTGAAAAGTTGCGATTTTCTAGGCCGATATGGTTAGGAACTATACTCTCATTTCGGCTTAATAATCAAGGAACTTTGCTGCCGTACCATGGGTGCAGCAGGCGCAATGATATTACGCAGCGCCTGAAAATAGGCTTATTGGAAGTTACCTAGCTGGGGACATCTTAGTACACGATGTAACTACAGAAGAGTCAAGTTTTAAATAGGAAAAATATCTAAACTCTTTGGTCATTTTTGAGCGAGATGCTAATGGTCTAATCAGATTCAATGATCTATGCTAAGCTGCAGCTAAAGTGCTACCGCCAGACCCGGAGATCGGCTGAATGAATTAAAAAATGGTAAAACTCAACTGTTTAACTCTAGGAGAGTTGGAAAATTAGCCTATTTTCAAAAATAGTGGCATGTTCCTTTAAAGCTTGTGTCTCAAACCTTGTGGAATATATATTAAACACTTAATAGGTGATTGTCTTCAGAAACATTTTTTGTTATGCTGGTTGAAAGTCTCATCACATCCTGATAGCAATCATTAAGTTAAGTGGTCTAAATGTATTTATATACTCTGTGGAAGACGTAGGGCCAAGTAATGTTCGTCCAATCAAAACGCTCGGTTCGAGCGTTTTAATTGGCTTTTCTACCTGCCTGTCAACGTATGTATTAGCATACCTCTGCGCACCCGGTTTGCGCAGACATAATACGTCATCAGCACATTACGCACGTTGTGCAGACAGAGAGAGAATAGCAGGCAAACATCAACAACCCGATCTTCCTTCCTGGTATTGTAGTACTTTTAAAGTTTTCTCACCGGTGAATGACACATGATGTAGCCCAGCGGTTCCCAATTCCAGTCCTCGCGCCCCCCGCTCTGCATATTTTGCATGTCTCGCCTAGTTAACACACCCGATTCAGATAACCAGCTCATTAGAAGTGAGCTATGTGCATGAACTGTGTTCCGATCGATATGATCCCTACGCAGTGTTCATTGCTCCCTACTCCCTGAGCGGGGGAAATCCGTTGAAGTTTACTTCACTTCGGAACATTCATTCACGGATTTGCGCTGCGCAGTGTCTTCACACACAGACGAAACTTACTAGAGAAGTGTGACATAATATACCTCTGTAAATAAATACTATTTACTCCTGACTGTAATTGGGAACCGCTGATGTAGCCTATTGTAGTAATGCTGTCTCTGGTATTCTGGTCTGTGAGCGTATATACGTTCAGGGGAGTGGCTTCGGACGGTGATTGCAGGGAAGGTGGGACGTTCGCTTTCAGTGCTATCAGGCTAAAGTTAGCATTTTCCAAGATCTCCTACTGCACCTATAAACCTAATAAGAAAAATATTGGATCTGACAATGGTTTTAGTACAATTATGATGCAATGCATCATGAAATCTAAAATTTGGTCAATTTCATTTCAGAATTGTTCTGAAAATAGGTAAACTGCAATGTGAATTAAGAATTATATTATATTAAAACTAAGAAATTTCAATGGCAAATTTCTTTCATTAGTGATTCATATACATTTTGAGTTTCAACATTATTCCTCTTTAAATACGATAATCTGCTGTAGGCAAAGTGACCTACATTTGATTTTTGACCATTGAAAATGGGAAAAATCTAACAATTTGCACATGGAGCTGAATTGATCTCCATATCCCTGGTATTGAACTATATTGCATTTTGAAAGAAGAACTCTTAATGGTCAACATTATTAAATCCTGACAATTTCAAAGTCCCATGAAATTGGCTTTAAGAGCCGTCAGTACAAGCTTTTGCTGTGGAAAATCCGACTGAGATTGTAATGTCCTTGAAATTGTGCAACACTCACATCAACATTCACACACCTTGAGCTTCACACCACCCTAACAGGGCACCTTTAAGGAAAGACAAACAATGTTAAACTATTAATAGAAAAGACCCTACCGTGAAATGTGATGCACTGAGAATGGAAAAACTGCTGCGAACAATCTGAGACAAACAGATAAAGAGATAGTTCACCCAAAAATGAACATTCTGGCATCATTTACTCACCCATATGATTTTTAACGTGTGGTGTTTTTGTTGTCCATACAATGAAAGTCAGTGGGGTTTAATATTATTTTGGTCACCTTTGATATTTATTGTATGAACAGCTGAAACATTCTTCAAAATGTCTTCTTTTTTGTTGTATGTCATATGGTTTTGGAATGAACCAATTTTGGGTGAACTATTCCTTTTAATCTAGTCAAATGAATATGTTGGTAACAATTTACAATTAGGTTTCATTAGTTAACATTAGTTAATATGAACAATAACAATGGACAATTACTTCAACAGCATGTATTAATCTCAGTTACTGTTAATCTCAACATTTTTAACCAACTAAGTTATATCTGTTTGCTAATAAATGCACACTGTCAACTAACATGAGTGTGAACATTTTCATTAAACTAACATTATCAAAAGTTGATAAATTCTGTAAAACATATTGCTTATTGTTAGTTCATGTTAGTTAATGCATTAACTAATGTTAACAAATGAGACCTAGCTCCAAGTTATTTTTTAAATGCTTTTAAGGCATTTATTTTATTTTGACTTTGACTTTGTTCAATATAACTATAAATGCTGCTTAGTTTTCTTTCCTAAACATAAATAGATTGTCTTAATTGACAGCCCTGTTGAATACAAATTTATCAAAAATGATGCAGTTACATCACTAAACAATACTAATTATTTAAGCAAACGGAAAAACCTTCAGCATGAAGGCTGATCTTTTATTGTCCGAATACACGAGCTCAAATAAGAGTGACAGTTTGAAAAACGAGACATTTTGGCGTACGCTCTTTGTACATATTATCCTGGGCCTTCGATACGGGACGAGTTGAACTCTGAGACACTTTCATCAATGTCAACGTTCAAAGTCACACCAGCCTAGGCTTGACAAACATCTTGCATCATGATCTTAGCTACCATCTCAACTTTGGCCTACAGGGTCAAATTGAGCTCTGCCTGAACCCAGCGGACCTCAGCGACCCAGATTACAGGTCACCCTGTCAAGCGTTTCTTAGTTCTAACTGTAATGAGAGGAACCGGTTTGTACAGATGTATCCTCAAATATATTCCTCTCATCAGCTAGCTCAGTCTGATCATTATGGCTGAGTTATTGAGCATAATGAAATCAGACTGCCAAGTATCAGTCAAGCTCTGGAAGATTTTTCAAAACCTATGACGTGTAGGAAACAACCGATTTGGTTCAAAACTTTGGTCACAGTTACACAAGACAGATCATTTGAGATGGCCAAAAGAAATCTGTGTCCGTGCGCTTGCACAAAGGCATCTTTGTGACTGTGTGTGTGTGTTTGTGTCAATGTTGGGACCTCAGAAAGCGAATGAGACTGTGCTCGGATGCAGATTATTCTGTTCTGCATTTCAAAACACAATTTTTTTCTCCAAATTCAATTGGATTAATGTGGATTCAGAAGACAATCTATTCCCACAATGCAGCTCTTCACAGCTCTTCTCTCACCCAGATCTGGAAAAACAGCTCCACACCTGAGACGGGGCCCCTGATGTGGCTCTCCATGCATCCAGGCTAGCACATAAAAACAATTTCCCTCTCCTCCTGTTTTACACGTTTCCATTGTCTACAAGAGGAAAGCCATCTCTCGTGATATCCCATGAGACTCTAGTGTGATCATAAAACATCATCACATGAGAAAATTTCCCACAACTACTAAACTTTCCCTTCAGCAAATGGACTGTACAGAATCACTGAATACGGTTCCGTTCAAAATTCTGGAAGAATAAATGTAAAAACCCTAAAATACAAACAAATACATTTGACAAACATTTCTGTATATACAGTAGACAGTTGCATTTACATTAATTTACACTACTGTACTGTGTGGGGTTTTGTAACGTTTTTGAAAGAAGTTTCTTATGCTCACCAAAGCTTCATTTGTTTGATCAAAAATACAGTAATATTAAGAAATATGATTACAATTTAAAATAACTGTTTTCTGTTTGAATATAGTTTAATTTAATTTATTCCTGTGATGCAAAGCTGAATTTTCAGCATCATTACTCTAGTCCACAGTGTCACATGATCCTTAAAAAAATTATTCTAATATGCTGATTTGATGCTCAAGAAATATTTATTATTATTATCAATGTTGAAAACAGTTGTGCTGCTAAATATTTGAGCATTTATTCAAAAATTAAATCATTGTAAATGTATTTACTGTCAGTCTGATCAATTTCATGCATCCTTGCTCAACAAAAGTACTTCTTTAAAAAAATGTATTTAATGACCTCAGGCTTTTAAACAGTAGTGTGTATTATATTATTTAAAATATTTACACAATATTTTGCAACAGTTATTAATAAATAACAATTATTAAAAGCATGAATTAAAATATAGTGGCAGAAAAATACACCAAAATAAACAAATAACCATAATTGAAGCCAAGTGTTTTGAAAATTCTGAGGCCAAAAGAACATAGAAGCATGGATGTATAAATAGTCCTAACCTGCAAAATGATTCCTCCATATAATATCAGCGATAGTCATTGGTGGGCCAGCAGCAGGGTGATGTTTACCTTTGTCATGGTTTGTCCCAATCATATCCATTAAGGAATTCTCCAAAGTTTGCAAGTTGAATGGGTCAAAAGGGCGATTCCTTTCCTGAAAGACAGAAGGACTGGGTCAAAGGTCAGAAGTTAAAGATGAGTCACTCCACCACCATTTCACAGTCTTTCAAATTAGACTCTCACAAACTGGATGCCAGAAATGGTTTTTAATGTCTTCTACATGTTTTCACTGTTCAGTAGCAATTTTATGAACATATTCAAGTGCTGAACAGCAACATTCTACACTTATTTTGACCAGGAACCACCCAAATAGACGATAAGAAACTGCCTGACTGATATGTAAAGTGAACAACTACAGTTTTTGTTTTTACACGTCATTTATGGGTGGGTAAATCTGAAATCAACTATACCACCAAAAAAATCTAATAAAAACAGGCTGGTGTAAAACAATTAAACAATTCAAATCCAGTCCATGACAGTGTTGTTACTGTCAACTAAAACTATTCAAAATCATTTTTGTTAACTGAAATAAAGCTAAAATAAAATTACATTTAAATCTAATATTAAGATAAAAAGTTTAAGAATTTGAAAAAATGAAAATGGTAAATGTCTCTTTGGCAACTAATCACTGAATTTTTAAAATGACAGAAATATAAGTATATATAATATAAGAAATATAAATAAGGTTATTTAGAAATAGTAAACAAATACATTAATTAATTAATTAATTAATTACAAAAGCACATAATAAAATTATTAAAACTCATCATAAAAATTTTAATGAAAACTGCAAATATAAAAGGCAAGTCAAAATATGAATAAATACTATAAAGATATATAAATAATAATAATAATTTATAGCACTTGTATATCATTGCTCTTTTGTTGATTTTGATTGCTTCCATTGTCCTCATTTGTAATTCGCTTTGGATAAAAGTGTCTGCTAAATGACTAGATGTAATGTAAAAAAAATTATACAAATTAACATTGGTCCATAAATGACCATAAATTATCAGAATTTCTCTTAAAAGGTGACTAAATACAGATTTTATATATATATATAAAAAAATATATATAAAAGGGCTGGGCAAGTTAACACGTTATTATTGCGTCAACGCATTAAAGGTGGGGTAAGCGATTTTTCAAAAACACTTTAGAAAACGGATTCAGGCCGACTAGCAAAACAAACTTGTAGCCAATCAGCAGTAAGGGGCTTGTCTTCTCATGATGTGGAGGAGAGAGCATTCAGTGCACATGACAGACATTAGCCGAGCCGAGCAACAGAAAGATAGAGATGGCGGATAAAAAACAAAAGAGGAAAACGTCTGTGGAACAAAAGAAGGCTTAAGGCAATAAGGCAAGAAGTAGGACCCATGTAAATATCGGATCAGCTTTACAGCGCTGGAGAGAACTCAAGGAGCGGAAGGCCTGCTAAAGTCTGTCTAGTACACTGGACGCGACAAAGCGACCGTTGAAAATCATTTGAAATTTGTGTCAATACGTCATGAATAGAACGCAGCAGTAGTTTTCTGTCGGGGATTTGTCGTGCCGCATCCAGTGTAGACCATATATATATATATATCTATGGTGTAGACAGCATCACTGATTATAATGAGTTCCATAGTATTTTGTCGCGCACGCTACACTGTAGACTGTAGACAAGGTTGTAACATTGGTTTTGCTTTGTTTCACAAAACGAATCGTTGCCTGGGTTGCTTACGTATGTGTGGGGCGGAGCTATCAAAATAGGGGCGGATGGGTGTCATCACACGTCTCACGTGTCTCAACCATTTGGGGTGGGTCTAAGACTGCAGCAGCGCTCACATGAATGCTCCCGATCAAATTATTTTGGGATGTGGTAACACATGGCCCTCTCTCACAATATATTGCTTTACAGATCTATCACTCTTGCTGCTCAGAAATGTTCACGCAACGTATCATAAGTTCCGCGCTCCGGCGCGGTTAGCGCTCATACTCACTGATCTATAACTGAACCGTGGTCTGGCCCACCTCTTCCAACTGAGCCAGGGACGGCTAAACGAACCATACCCGAGCACGGCACGGAGCGATCACACTAGTCAAACGCGCTAGGGCACGGTTAAGATTGCCTAGTGTGAGTACACTCTTATTCTCCCGCATCCCGCACAAACGAGTGTCTACACGCCCGCACCCGCACTCGCGGGTTGTCCCGTGCCACACTCTGCTGCGTTAGGATAGTGCAGGTCTCTAAGGTTCCTGTTATAATGTTATGATGGAGGCTCTGGACTGAAAATAAGTATTTGGTCACCTACAAACAAGCAAGATTTCTG
>NW_015505542.1:574836-588047 GCF_001515645.1 Sinocyclocheilus grahami
ATATATATATATATATATCCTTCCTCAAAAGTGCTCACTTTAGGTACTTCTTGTATTGTGTACGGTTTCCAGTTGTTGAGATGTATTGTTTCTTATTTTTATTGTCTCTTATTGCTCATTTTCTAATATTTATTGTCTTTTTATTATATTGTTTCTATGCCCTTCTACTAGGGCTGGGTAAAAAAATATTGATATCTCAATTATAATCGATTCTCATTTTTACGAAACGATATCGATTCTTAAATCCCAATTAGTTTTAATTAGTCTAGCGATGTTTTCAGTTAATGGACGGAACATTGAATGGCACTTCCCATTCAATATATCGCAATAAGCATTGTGCTTTGGTACTTTTAATATGAAACAAAGTCTCAGATTTCAAATTATGTTCATTGTATTGCAGTATTCAAACAATAAATGCTGTTTTGGCGCTGTTTAATGTGGAGTGACAGATCGCTGTAGCGCCTCAGTTCAACAGACGCGGCAGCGCGAGGCGCACATGAACTGATCATCTCCTCCACATTACTACCAGTTTCAGCACAAAATAAACATGACTAAACATCCGAAGGCAAGTTAAAAGGAAGAGTACAACTTTACAATCCGTATCCTGTCTCATGTAATCGCTCAATCTGTGTTTCAGCCGCGCAAAGACGTCAATATAACAGCTTGCAAACAATGTCACGTAATGTCACATTTACCTCAGAAAAAAAACATATTTGGTGACCATAAACTCATTAGTCAGCTAGAAAAATAAACTGTAGAGAGGAGCATTTTTCTAAATATATGCACCATATAATATATTAATTATAACTTTTACTGTTCTTCAATGTTTAATTTATATATTTTTTTACGGCAGCCACCATTTAAATGTTTCTATTAAAAAAAAACGAATTGAAGTAGAAATATCATTATGCAATTGTAACTTTTATTATAAAAACTTCATTAAGTGTAATTTAAGCAGTTGTATAGTCTAAAAAAATCAGTCAGTTTTAACATTCAATATTATATTAATGTAGTACCAACTGACTCTCATGTATATTTTACAGCATTAGTTGAGAGATGTGTACCAGATATATATCCAAAATAATCGATATTGAATCGAATCGAATTGGGAATCGAATCAAATCGCCAATGCTTGTGAATGAGAATCGAATCGTGAAATTTGTGTCAAAACCCAGCCCTACCTTCTACCCCATCTTTTCAAGAGAAAGAATTTCACTGTACTGAAGAGGTACAGATGACAAAGATCTTGAAGCTTTATAAAAGAAACTTTATTTCCAGACGGAACTGACGAGTTTAGTCAGCTTTTGCCATTTTTTGGTCAGAATGAACAGACTGTCAGTTTGTAGCAAATGTTTATATTCACAGTATATGAACACACATTAAAAATAAATCACTCAGGGCAACAACAACATCTATTTTTTTATCAGTATTTCAAACGCGTGCTGTGCCGCATGACTACTGATCATCATCTCTACCTCAATGTTTCTCCTGCCCTCTCACTGTCAGACACTAATCACGTGAGATGACTGCATGCAATCAAACAAGTTAAAGACAATGAGCAAGAGAATAAAGGAAAAGTGAGCCGGTGAAAGTGTGTGGATGAATATGGCAGTGGGCAGAGGCCAACCGAGGGAAGCACATTGTTTGCACATCGAGCCCATTGTCACGCAACTGGCTGAACATTCAAAAAGCGACCTCAGGTTCCAGATAAGAATCTGCCCACTTTGTGAAAAGCATGAGCAATCAAAACGCTGAGCTCTTCACTTCAGTCACTATCAGACACGAGCCACACATATTTCAGCATTAAACAGCACACACACATGCCACATCTTGTATTGTGGCAGTCTGTTTGCATCCCTTATATATTTTACCAACTAAACTAAAAACTACATATATTCCTAAAACTGTGGTCTGTCAAATACTTTAAGTTTATTGGTTATATATTTTTGTGTGCTTTATTTCCTTTGCATTAGCTTTAATGGAAAAGCCCTTGGTTTGTTTTTAATGAGGGTATTGTATGCATCGCAGACATTCACGTAATGATGACAAAACTGATCTACAATATCGGGAAACTGACAGCATTGTGGGCAAAAGTGCAAGACATCAGACTTAAAATAGCACTTTATGTGAAAAACATTAGTGGTCAGCTAATATGTGTTTTTCAATGCCCGAGGTTGAGTGGAATTGTCATATTTGTGTTGCAATTTAATTAAGAACACCAAGGTGTACATCCAAACAAATCAATACACAAAATTTACACTAATATTTTTGAAATCAGAAATTTAAGATGAACCTCACATGCTCAAAGCCAAAAACAAAATCAAGCCTTTCATAGGCAAAAGCTGCATTCTAAAAATAAATGCAAATAAAAATTGTACTCTTTTAATTGCTTCTCATACTCAGTATTTTTGTTACAAACTTAAAATTGGATTTTTTTTTCAGTTCACTTAGTTTCATTAACATTAACAAAGTGCAATTTAAATCAACTTTATCTGTGTGCATGACTCATCAAAAAAAATAAATAAATAAAAAGTAAAATCAAATTAAAAATTCATAAGCAATTATGTAAAAAACATTCTATCAAATACAGCAGAGTCCGATAATGCTTTCACAATCTTAAGAATTAAGAAATTTGCTTTGTTGAAACAAAAATATCAATGTCCTCTATCTGAGAATATCACTGTGTCAACAGTATGCAATAATGTTTCAGTTCATGACAGCTCGAGCAGGCCCCGCCCCCTCACCCAACAAGCACCAATCAGATTCGAGTGGTGTTCCCTTTAAACGCCCCCCAAAGGAGATGCAGGAGAGCCTCTGATGGGAATTTGAACCCTTCCACCTTACAATGAAATTTATAGAAACAGTTGGAAAATAATTCAAAACAACTAGAGATATCAGAATAATAAGTATTTCTGTGAATTATAAGTATATACACTTTTGAGTCTCATCTGTAGAAAGTTGTTCACACAGTCATATCCTTCAATACAGAGAAATACATAACAGATATCAGAATAATATGCATCGCTGAACTATATGTATATATAAAGTTGAGTGTCATCTGTAGAAATTTGGTCACACAGTCAAAACCTTCAATACATAAAAATAAAAAAAATAATTTTATTTTGAATATATTAGAACGGTTTTTGATGTATTATTATAATGTAACATGTCTATAAATTGTTTTATGACCAATATGATACATTACGTATAAATACAAATGTCTGTATTTTATGAATACTTTGATGGATTATTATCACTATATTCACAAATTTCTATAACAATTATAGGCTATATAAAAAACATATCAATAAAAATGTTATTCCTAATTCTATGTTTCTGAGTATTATGTATATACAATGTATTACGTTTTATTATGTATAACTGTTTTTAATGCATTTTAATGTAGCATGTCTATAAATTACGTTTTATTATACATTACGTCTATAAATGTTTTATGACCATTATGATACATTATGTATACAGGTGCATCTCAATAAATTAGAATGTCATGGAAAAGTTCATTTATTTCAGTAATTCAACTCAAATTGTGAAACTCGTGTATTAAATAAATTCAATGCACACAGACTGAAGTAGTTTAAGTCTTTGGTTCTTTTAATTGTGAGGATTTTGGCTCACATTTAACAAAAACCCACCAATTCACTATCTCAACAAATGAGAATATGGTGACATGCCAATCAGCTAATCAACTCAAAACACCTGCAAAGGTTTCCTGAGCCTTCAAAATGGCCTCTCAGTTTGGTTCACTAGGCTACACAATCATGAGGAAGACTGCTGATCTGACAGTTGTCCACAAGACAATCATTGACACCCTTCACAAGGAGTGTCTGTATTTTATGGATGCTTTGATGCATTAACCTCACTATATTCACACATTTCTATAACAATTATAGGCTATATAAAAAAATAAATAAAAATATCAATAAAAAATACTCTTCCTAATTCTACAGCTTTCTGACTTTTAATGTATAAACAATGTTTTATACAGGCTACTGACTAATCTCACCTGAAATGGCAGCATGTTGTTGCTGTTGTCGGTTCTGAAGGGCTCCGGAGGCTCGGAGATCATCCAGGGTTTCTGCAGGGCTCCTGGTCTCTGGTATTTCGGGGGCGCGATGACATTGCTCGGGAAGGGCTTCTTCGTCGGGGAGATGGGGTTGAGCGGAGACGGGACGCCGAGCCCGAGCGCTCTCCGCGGGTCTCTGCCGCTCCAGGGGTTCGCCGCGGAGCTCCACACCGCGTTCTGGTGGTTATTCCAGGCGGACGAAGAAGCGGACGACGCGGACACTTTATTGATGAGCGTCTGGTGGCTGTAGGGGTTCCTCTGGTTCACACTCAGCGGAGCCCTTCTCATCTGCGGGGGAAAATTACCTCCGAAAGCCGGGTTGACGTGATGGGGAAAGTTTTGAAAAAGCATCGTCCCGTTTACCGACGGAATCCCTTGGAAAAAGCCTTCGTCTACGGCGTTGGTGGACCAAGTGCTGCCGAACGACGGCGACAGAGAGGAATCCTGAGGGAAACCCAAACCCGGTAACACCGGAGACTCCATGGCGACCCGCTCGTTGTGACCGACGTGGTTGTGCTCGTCCGGGACCGGAGGCTCGGAGGGGGTCGGGGTGGATGGAGGCTCTGTATTTGACGGCTCTTGGTGCTGGTGAGGCTGAGCTTTGCTTTTGTCCATCAGTAAATCATCCTGCATGTTTTGAGCTGAAACAGATGATCAGTTATTATTGATCACAGCGATCGGGCTGGGAGTTTTATTATTAATGAGCCCCTGATCAGCCATGTAGCTATCCAAACTGAGAGGCCATTTTGAAGGCTCAGGAAACCTTTGCAGGTGTTTTGTGTTGATTAGCTGATTGGCATGTCACCATATTCTCATTTGTTGAGATAGTGAATTGGTGGGTTTTTGTTAAATGTGAGCCAAAATCATCACAATTAAAAGAACCAAAGACTTAAACTACTTCAGTCTGTGTGCATTGAATTTATTTAATACACGAGTTTCACAATTTGAGTTGAATTACTGAAATAAATGAACTTTTCCACGACATTCTAATTTATTGAGATGCACCTGTAAATACAGATGTCTGTATTTTATGGATGCTTTGATGCATTAACCTCACTATATTCACACATTTCTATAACAATTATAGGCTATATAAAAAAATAAATAAAAATATCAATAAAAAATACTCTTCCTAATTCTACAGCTTTCTGACTTTTAATGTATAAACAATGTTTTATACAGGCTACTGACTAATCTCACCTGAAATGGCAGCATGTTGTTGCTGTTGTCGGTTCTGAAGGGCTCCGGAGGCTCGGAGATCATCCAGGGTTTCTGCAGGGCTCCTGGTCTCTGGTATTTCGGGGGCGCGATGACATTGCTCGGGAAGGGCTTCTTCGTCGGGGAGATGGGGTTGAGCGGAGACGGGACGCCGAGCCCGAGCGCTCTCCGCGGGTCTCTGCCGCTCCAGGGGTTCGCCGCGGAGCTCCACACCGCGTTCTGGTGGTTATTCCAGGCGGACGAAGAAGCGGACGACGCGGACACTTTATTGATGAGCGTCTGGTGGCTGTAGGGGTTCCTCTGGTTCACACTCAGCGGAGCCCTTCTCATCTGCGGGGGAAAATTACCTCCGAAAGCCGGGTTGACGTGATGGGGAAAGTTTTGAAAAAGCATCGTCCCGTTTACCGACGGAATCCCTTGGAAAAAGCCTTCGTCTACGGCGTTGGTGGACCAAGTGCTGCCGAACGACGGCGACAGAGAGGAATCCTGAGGGAAACCCAAACCCGGTAACACCGGAGACTCCATGGCGACCCGCTCGTTGTGACCGACGTGGTTGTGCTCGTCCGGGACCGGAGGCTCGGAGGGGGTCGGGGTGGATGGAGGCTCTGTATTTGACGGCTCTTGGTGCTGGTGAGGCTGAGCTTTGCTTTTGTCCATCAGTAAATCATCCTGCATGTTTTGAGCTGAAACACAGATGATCAGTTATTATTGATCACAGCGGTCGGGGCTGGGGTTTTTATTATTAATGAGCCCCTGATCAGCCATGTAGCTATCAGGAACTGTCTCAACTCCGGTTATACCCCCCTCGCAACACGAATAAAGGAGAGAAAAGCTCGGAGGTCACCGATATTCACCTATTTTCGCCACGTCTCGTTTTTCTCTCACCGGAACTCCAGACAGAAATGAGAAACTTCTTCTTGTTCCTGTTTTTTTTCTTCTCACAAGCCCCGCCCCTCAATTTGCATACGTCAACAAATACAGCTGCGTCCTTCAGCGAGGTTAAAGCGCGCATAAATAAATGAGGACATTTAAGCGTGTACAGTCATTTGTTTACAGTCAAACGTTGAATTTGGACGAATGACAGCTACTTAGCCAAATACAAACGTGCAAAAAGTTTCTTGTAGTTTTACAGCTAATAATTAATAATAATTGTATTATATTAAAATTAATAAGAATTTTTCTGGTTCAGTGCATTACAGAATACATGCTGATATTTCCGGTGACTTCATCTCTAATGTGCAATAACTTTTGTGCGTTGGTATCGTGTCAAACGATAGTTTGTTGTGTATTTATGATGTCTACATGTTTATTCGTACAAATGTATCTTTTTATTGTAATATATGTTGTGCAAATTATTGTGCATCTTATTTATTTAGTGTATTCATACAACCAGTAAAGTACATATCTAGCTATCTAGTAAGAAAGAACATGTACAGTTCTAAGCTCAAGTTTGTAAACTGTATGTTTGACTTGGATGGTGTACAACAGACCGTGGCACAGCTCAGCAACTAGGTTATATTTGCTGCAGGATCTTGGGTTACACCCAGCAATGCTGCACAAAACATCTACGCAACAGAAATCCCTAAAGCTTTTTATTTTTTTCACTTAATTCGAGAAATATCCGAGACACATCTCTATTTTGCAGCCTTTAGGAATTATGTCTGGTATATTGTTTACCAATTTTGTGAAGGGTTAAGCCTACCATTTCTTATGCAAAAAAAAAGATCGAGCGAAAATATATTTTAACCATATGCAAAAAAAAAAGTAGGCTACATCAATTTCTACATACCTCTTGAGGGTTTCTACGATGCTAAATATATTCCCATGAAAAACAGGCCGAGAATGCGACAGTTTCAGCGAGCCTGATGGATTTATGAACTCAACCTTTAATCAAATTTTAATCAGAATAGACGATCGTAACAAGATGAAGAGCGTTTCTGCCAAATATTCCGTCCGTTAATCCTCGTTTTGCTGCATATTCAAGGTCATTATAGAACTCATCACTTCACAGCACGCGTTGACCATCTAAAAGACAGTAAATAATATTGCTGTATACCGGCACATCACATGCATGTATATTATAATGCATTTCTAAAATGCACCGGGTTATTGGAAAGGGAAAGAAATCAAATCCAACACTTTAATCCGCTGCACACAACTCAGAGTAGCTATTATTAAACACACATAACATGCATCTGATGGGTTGACTTTTTTTCTCTTTCTTTCTTTTTTTTCCCGCTGTACATAAATCAGACTTTACCTTATCGTTCACCTTTTGGGATTCTGTAAATAAGGCTATTTCTGTTTGTCTCGCCTGGGTTTTGATATGACAGATGAGCTGCCCTTCTGCAGTCGCCTCAACAGCTGATTGACCGCGGCGCATGGCTGATGCACTGAGGGATTGTGGGAATTGTAGTTTTTCGGTCAATACAGCCATCAAACGCACTATATGACGCGTTGTAAAGCTTATAATATAACATGCAAATCACAGTTTAACCCTTTAGCATACAGTGACAGTCCCAATACAGGTGCATCTCAATAAATTAGAATGTCGTGGAAAAGTTCATTTATTTCAGTAATTCAACTCAAATTGTGAAACTCGTGTATTAAATAAATTCAATGCACACAGACTGAAGTAGTTTAAGTCTTTGGTTCTTTTAATTGTGATGAGTTTGGCTCACATTTAACAAAAACCCACCAATTCACTATCTCAACAAATTAGAATATGGTGACATGCCAATCAGCTAATCAACTCAAAACACCTGCAAAGGTTTCCTGAGCCGGTCCAGATGGTGTGGCATTTAAATTAGGTAGGCTACTAAATATTAAAATATTAAAGACACAATTTTTAAATAAAATATGATTTTATTTAGCAAAGTATAGCACCCTTATGATAGAAGAAATATTACCTGACATAACAGAACTTTGATATGCAACAAAACTATGATATAGGAGGTGCGCAGTGATATGATGAACAGGTTTTGGGTCATAGATGGTGACATATTGTGGATTTTAACACGTTAAAATGCTGCACTGAACAATAAGAAGCTAGGACAAGACCTATCCATTTTATAACCGAATATTAAGCCAGGTTTAGTCGCAGTGACAATGTTTAAATGCACAGCAAAATGACCTTTAACTGATGAAAGAATAAAGTTTAAAGCATTCACATAGGCATATAGGCTAATTGGTATACAATTGTACTATATCAAATATCAAGATAATATCAAAATAAATATGCAAATCTGCTACATGGCTCCATATTCACTGCTCCTGTCATAATGGAAATTCATTTATTAAATAATTAACTTAAATTATAGATCTAAGATATCTATTCATTGACTAATACTAATAAATAAGTTAATATAAAATACAGAAAATATTATAAAATGATAAAAGTGATTGAAATTGACCAATGTGGGTCAAATTTGGGGCATTTTCCTATAGAAGAATAGTAGAGTTAATTTGAATAGCAGAATATGCTTGTCACTTAAACTCTCATATGTATCAATGAAGTCAATAAAAGAAAAATGAACAAAAGAAATGATCAAAATCATAACACATCAGCAATAAACAAACACCATATAATTACCTAACCATATGCCATATGAAAAGGGAAATGAATGAAGCCCTCACTCATGCTATTACTATTTCCTGGATGCTATGCCATGTTAAAGAAACTATGCATTCTAATCATTTATAAATTGTACTGAAATATGTTGTCTCTCCTTACCACAGTACGAGGTATTCTGGAGCCAAATATGTATCTTCATGTTGCTCCAGCAGGCGTAGTCCCTCTTGCTCTAGGCTGCCTGCCTCTGCTAGAACATCAATTTTTATATTTTTGGCTACATGACATGAAGACTACACGTCCCATAGTGCATCTGTGCTCTCGCGAGAGTCAAGTTAATGCTCGCACAAGTGCGTCCGCTCGCGTTTTCTCACGCGCAGTCAATGGAGTCGCTGCCTGTTTCTGGAATTACTGACATTTATGAATACTCATTAATAGATCGGTTCATAATAATCAATCTCAATGGTTTATAATCAGATTTCAGCCGTTGTTTAATGACAGTAAGACGCTCGTGTGCGTTTAGCGCGGCGTTAAGATTCCCTGCGGCCTGACGATTAAATCTCTATTATTGAAATATTGAAATATTGCCATAATTTCGTTTTCAGGTATTAATTAAAGTGTGTGGACTCATGTAAATATGGCAGAAGAGGGAGCGGTTGTGGTGCAGCAGATTGTGGACAGGTGAGTGAAAGAAATGCAATGTAAACAAACGGCTAATGTCAGCAAAGAGACATTTGTGGACTTTTATATAGTTCGAAATATTCTTAAACGTATATGAATATTCTTAAAGAACAATTAGAGTAGCTTATGAGTGATTGTTTGCAGGTTTAGAGCGTTTCTGCTCTTATATAGAGATGCTGTGAGGGGGCGTGACCTTCATTTGGCCTTTAGTTTAGTTTTGATTCAGTCTTGCTCTTTTGATTCTATACTTTTTAGATCTTTAAGGTCGTTTATGTTTAACAGCTCCTGTTCTAAAGATCCATCTATTTTTTTAACGTCTGATAACACACTTATTTGTGTCTGGAAACCGATGTGCAGAACTGACAACCATTAGACGTCAACAACAGAATATGCAGTATTGATATTATTATTATTATTAATATTGGTTTATTATAATTAAGTATTTATATGAATTCCTACTTATAGAAATGTTTATTATTTGAGCTGTGAAGTTGATAATTGTCCTTTTAGGAGTGGGATAACTTCTGGTTATGAGTATGTAATTCCTGATTCCTAAGCATTTTTAGTTATCTTAGTATGCGTCACGTGAGTGCATATTTTACTGGCTCCAATAATACAGGAGTTAAAAAACAGTCAGTTTTAAGACTTCATCATATGTTCGTTACATTACCATTTTTGTTTGTTTTACAAACTGTGTAACACATTGAAATGATTTCTTGTGTTAATCAACACTATGACAGCTTAACTCGTATTGACCCCAGAATATTCCTTTAGGAAAACAGCTTAAGTCACACCAGGCTTGATTGCCTGTTTGATCTGACCTGCTCACCTGCTCAGGTCAGCGGATGATTTGGGAAAGGTTCATGGTAAAACTTTTGCCACGTGACTGCGTGATGTTGGTCTTAAGTATTATGAGCTTTTACTTTGAATGAACCCGCAGCAAAAAGGACAGTGTGTCCTGGAGACGTTTATAATGACACTGTTGTTGTGGTCAGTGTTTTCAGGTTGACCCTCAGGGGTCATAAATAAGCACTATTGGATATTCCATGTAATTGCAGATTTTTTATATAGGAGCATTTTTTGGTAAATGACATGGACAAGTTCTCATTTCAGTAATTATTCATTGGGTCACTGCGTGGGGTCGAGCTGTTTGGTGTCCTGACCTTGTCCATGTGTTTCCACGCAGGCTGTCCTGTTTGCCAGAGGGTCAGCACTTGCAAAATAAACTAGACTGCACTGGCCTGCTGATGGGACACAATTGAGCGGATCTGTCCTTCCAGTCCAATAAAAGACAGCTAAACTTTCATATGTTAGTATATATACATTTTAAAAGGTTTTTTTTGGAAATAAATTAATACTTTTATTAATCAAGGAAGTGTTCAATTAATCTAAAATGACAGTAATTTTTTTTTTACAAGATTTCTACTTAAATGCTGTTCTTTAAGAATCCTAAAAAATATGTAATAAAAAAAATCATGCATTTTCTTGAGAAAAAATTCAAATGTCATTCAATCACAGTTTAATAACTAGTGTTTTACCTGCAAGACATTGCATAAATATTGTAAATAAAATATAATATTTTATATAATGTTGTAAATGTAAGATACACAACTGTTCACAGTTTTTATAAGACATTAATATTTTTATTTAGCAGCGATTTAGTACATTGATCAAAAGTGACTAAAGACACAGACCATTTCTGCTGTTCTTTTGATTTATGATGTCCTTAATCAAATAACCTTGAATAGAAATGTAGCACGGTTTCCACAAAAATATGAAGCAGTCCAGCTGTTTTCAACATGTATATGAATAAAAATGTTTCTTGAGCAGCAAATCAACATATTAGAATTATTCCTGAAGGATCAAGTGACACTGAAGACTGGAGGAATGATGCTGAAAATTCAGCTTTGCATCCCAGAAATGAATTTCATTTTAAAATATATTCAAATACAAAACAGTTATTTTAAATTGCAATAATATTTCACAATATTGCTGTTTTGGCTGTGTTTGTGATCTAATAAATGCAGTTTTGCTAAGAGACTTCTTTTAAAAACATTTAAAAAATCTCACCGACCCCAATCTTTTGAACGGTAGTAAATTTGAACTTTGAAAGTCTCCTCATACTTGTGTTTACATCAAAGGAAATAGGTGTTGAGAGGATAGTACTGGACTAGCTGGTGTTGGTAAACTGGTTTATTGGCACATTAGGCGGTTTGCAGACATATCTGTGTCAGTTGTCATGGTGAAAGCTCTCATCTCTCTCAAATGGATCCTGCATCCTTCTCTAATGTCCGTCACTGAGGCAACAACCTTCACAGGTCTGCGTGGAAGCAGATAGCCGTACGCCAGCGCGCAGCTCTATCAACACACGGCCTTATCGAGGCCTGCCACCCGCAGCTGCTCTCTCTGCAATGCAGCTCTTCGTCGCTTGAAAAGACAGGGTCACGCTAAAGTCCTGTCTGACCTTTACGTGGCAGACACTCTATCACCCTCTTTTGTTCTCGTCGGTATTCAGAAAGCCGGCTCCGTTTATTTTGGCTGTTTTTAAACCTCACTTTCTCTGCCTTATTGTTTTTCCCATCCAGCTTTAATGTGTTTCCAGTTCCACATCATCATGGATAAAACAAATGTGTGTCTGAGTCATGTTTGAAAAGTGTCTGGAAATAATCCACCATCATTTGGACCTTTGGTGTTATGTTCTGTTTGAAAGTCAATAAAATGCAGTATTGCATGGTGCCTATGCTAATTGCTATGGAAGACCATTTCTACTATGGAAAAAAAGGTAATTGTATGACTTTTTATCGTACAATTCAGACATTGTTTCTCGCAAGTCTGGGAAAAAGTCAGAACTGTGAGATATAAACACAATTCTGACAATTCTGAGTTTATATCTTGCTTTTTTGTCTTTTTTTTTCCCCCTCAGAATTTGGAGTTTACATCTCGTAATTCAGATTTTTTTTTTTTTGTCTCTGAATTCCAAGTTTACATCTCACAATCCATTTTTTTTCTGCCTTGAAATAAAAAAAAAGGTACAAAGGTAACTGCGACTATTTGTCTCACAATTGTGACTTTTTTCCTTGTAATTGTGATTTTATATCTCACAATTCTGGCTTTTTTTCTCTGAAAAAAGTTAATTGCGGCTATTTTGCTCACTTTTTAAAAATATTTATTTATGGGCTTTTTTATGCTTTTATTTGGACAGAACAGTATAGAGTTGACAGGAAAAAATTGGGTGGAGAGAGGGGGGGTGGGATCGGCAAAAGACCATGAGACGGGATTCGAACTCGAGTCGCCGCGAGTAGGGATGTTCATTTTGGTTATTTTTCCTAACCGACAACCGACGCTCGTTAACCGACAAGATTATTTTACATTAGAATTAAATTAAATTAGAAAGGATAAGTGTCTGTGAACCGGTAAAAATACTAACATTTGTTTCCCGGGGATTAATTTTACATGTGCAAAAAGCAGCAACAACAGAACATGAGGATTCACATGGTCTTCATATCACATCATGCACCTGCAGCACTTCTGCGAGCGGAGAAAAACATAATAAAGCAAGGCTGTATATATATATATATATATATATATATATACATACATATACACAGCCTTGCTTTATTATTTTATATATATATATATATATATATGAAGAGTTCA
>NW_015505542.1:588385-602550 GCF_001515645.1 Sinocyclocheilus grahami
ACACACTTGAGGAATTCGGCCAATCACAACGCACTGGATAGCTGGCCAATCAGAGCACACCTCGCTTTTCAGACCGATGAGCTTTGTAAAAATCAACATGTTTCAGAAAGGCGGGGCATAGAGGAGAAACAATAATGTACAGTATGTGGAAAATAATGTGTTTTTTTAACCTTAAACCACATTAACATTTCATTACACCAAATACACAAAATAATGTTCTTTTTAGCAACATCATATGACCCCTTTAAAATTTTCAATGACAGTATGCATAATTATTTATTTACAAACAATTAACGCAAATTTGTTCTGCTTGTGTTTGTAAAATTAAATTACGATTTAAATTCAATGCAACAATCTCTGTAAGAATGTAAGAATTAGGGATGTTCATTTCGGTTATTTTTCCTAACCGACAACCGACGCTCGTTAACCGACAAGATTATTTTACATTAGAATTAAATTAAATTAGAAAGGATAAGTGTCTGTGAACCGGTAAAAATACTAACATTTGTTTCCCGGGGATTAATTTTACATGTGCAAAAAGCAGCAGCAACAGAACATGAGGATTCACATGGTCTTCATATCACATCATGCACCTGCAGCACTTCTGCGAGCGGAGAAAAACATAATAAAGCAAGGCTGTATATATATATATATATATATATATATATACATACATATACAACTGCAACAAGTAGCCTAGTATGCAGAGCTTCGGTTCGTTTTTTGTGCTGCGTAAAAGGAAACCAGACGGCAGAAAGCGGCATCCTATTTTTCTTTAGGCTTATTTTACAAAAGCACAAAGATTTGTTTTTATTGTGAATGTACACAAATAAAAGCAAACCTTTTACAATTCCGATAATTTTTATGACTAAAAGGAGTAGTTTCTTCCACTGTTAGAAGGAAAAAATTCAAGTGATTGCACCGGCGCCACATGCGCGCGCACAGTTAAGCATTGCTACCTTGACAATGCAGCCAGTTCATTATCATGATAAGATACAGTCAGTCAAACATATGGAAAAAAACACACTGCTCAGTTTAAATATGTAATAAAATCTGTGCCGTTAAGGGTTATCACCGTACCGCTGTGATGTTATGCAAAACATTTTGTTTTACGTGGATATTGGAACGCCAGTGAAGTAGGCTACATAATAAATAATATTTTGTCATTCAAATACATCGCAAATATGGAAATATTTGATTTTGTGTGGAATGAGAGACCCAATGTTGGTTTCAGTTTCGTTTTAGCCTAAATGAATTCGTTTTGGCTTGTCGTTTATATAGCTATAGCTTCTTATATTTTTAATTATTGTTCTTTTCTAAATACTGTTAATTGAATGGATTTGTTGTGGAGTGAGGGGAACTAAAATAGCCTAGCTATGTTTACTGTGTTTATTATAATGTTTGTAAACATTTTGCGTCGGCATTAGGCCTATTTCTGAATGAAATAATAAAATGCGACTTATACGTGACTTATGTTTTTATTTTTTTTTCTAAAAAACGAATTATGTACTCGTAGCGTATTTTAACCATGGAGCAAACCTTTTTAAATATTTTGATAAATTACTGAAAAAAATTACTTTTTAAACCGTTTAACTGATTGTATTAATCGGTCAAAAATTCTTATGGTTGGTTAACGGTTAACCGGTTAAAATGAACATTCCTAGCCGCGAGCGCTCTATGTCGGCGCACTAACCACAAGGCTATTGGTTAAGATTTTTTCTCGCAATTCTGAGTTTAGAATTTACAATTACGTCTGAATTTTGACATGTAATCTCAAAATTGCAAGAAAAAATATTACATTGTAGAAACTGGCTTTCATAAATTGCTAATATTCCACTAGATTTTAACGTTTTCTGAAGAAAATGCTTGTGCAAAATTGATGGCGATGCCAGGTGGCTTCTGCAGTGATTGTTAGCAGCGCTCCTGGAATAGTCGCCTTTTTTAACAGGAAATGGCTTTCAGGATTTCAAATATAAATGTAGTTTTAAGTAACTATAGCTGTTCAGTCAAAATGTGACTTACTGTTGCACTAAAACAGACGTATAGTCCTAGATTTTTTAGAAATGCTGGTAATTCTATGTGGTCTGTGAATTTGTGTTCCCCCTGGCTTTATACATTTGCTGGTGAAACGTGATCTTGTGGTTGGGTCTTGTGACTCTGACTACAGGGGAGAGAGTGAGAGTGGGCCATATCTGACCCCTCCTCAAGAACAAATATAGACCACAAGTTCAAGATAACTGGCGTTACTGGAAAACAGTGACTGAAGTTACATGAACTGTAATGTAGCTGGTGCTCGACCGGTGCACCAACTGTAAACTAGTCACAATCTAGGCAGGTGAACAGAGTTGGTACTGAGGGATAGAGACAAACTTTGAGCAGCAGTTGTTTTTTTAGTAGCATTGATATACTTTCATAGTTTTTTTTTGTTTGTTTTTTTCCCCATTTTCATTGTAATTTTAGTTACTTTTTTAGATTTTGTTACAGGTTTTTGTCATTTCAATTAGTTTTTTTTTTTTTTTTTTTTAAATATAGTTCTTATAAATTTTTATTTCAGTTTAAGTTTGAGTTATTTTAGTACTTCAAGTTAAACTAAAAGAAATTAGAAAACTAGCCGGTGACTAGCTGAAATAAATGTTAACTGAAAAAAAAAAACACTTTAACTTATTTTATTTCAAGTATGAATTTTAATGTTTTTAGTTTTAAATTTGGTGACGCAATAACACTTTGGTGAGAGTAACTTAATGATAATACATTTTATTTGTGATAAGGTCCATTAAGTTCCACATTAAAAACGGATTATTATCATTACTGGTATTAATAATATTATTAATAATAATATTGCTTTTTTTAATAATTCACACAAATATTTTAATATTTAAAAGTACTTTTTCATTTTTTTAAATATTACTTTTCATTTAAAATATTATATATATATATTGCATTATTTAGGCAATCAGGAAAATGCTTGCTTCCATGTTCAGTATGAATACATTATTGTTTAAGGTTTATATTTATCATTATATTAACTGGTATGATATGAATAAAAATGCAATTCAATGGCTAATAGCAGTTATTATATGTCGCTTTATTGCCAGACAATATGTCCTAATCGTGGCAGCTCTATTTGTGTCAGTATAGTAGAAATGTCTGGGATCTCAGCGGTTCCTCTGATTCTCGACAACTACTTTCACCCACTGACCCACTGTTGGCTGGAAGATCATGCAGGTTCCCACAGTCACGTGACCACAGCCGAATGAATAAACTCATTGTACCGAGATTTTAATGCCTCTTTAAATGCAGTCTGACCTGTGTAGCAATGAGAACATGCAGGAGAGTTTGTCATTGTAACACTTTTGGCGCTTTTCCACTGCATGATACAGCCAAGCGGCAACCTCCCACTCTCTCTCGTGAAGCCAACAAGGAAGTGACTTAAACTGTAATTCATCAATTGGCCGCTAGAGGCTGGCTGCAAAAGAGAGTCAATCCCATAGACTCCCCATGTTAAAATGCCCAACTTTACAGCAGAAAAAACATGTTTACAGTCTGGTTCAAAAAATTATTTTGGTCTATATAGCTAATTTTGCCCTTCATGACAACTGCGAGGGGGGTGAATTTTTTTATAACTCATCCATTTAAATGATATTAAGCCTTAAAGTTCTGCATAATTAAGGGTGTGGCCACTTGAGTGACAGGTGGATTGCCGCTGCTGTCACCACCGTCGAGCTAGGTGGGCGTGGTTTCAGCAACCTGCTCCCGCCTCTTTGCCCATTTTCGATTATCCGGGAGTGACGCGCTGCCAAGATGGCGACGGCCCGCTCCGCCCACCTTGAGCTTCAAAAACGCTCTTCGGAAATCTACGGGTGAAGTCACGGACACTACGTCCATGTTTTTATACAGTCTATGGGTACGGCACGGTATGGCTTTGTTAGGGTCACTTTTGGGGGTTTTTCCACTGGGTACAGTACCTGGTACTTTTTTTAGTACCACCTCGGTTGAGGTTCAAAGTGAACCGTACCATTACCAAAACGAGACGTGTTTTTCCACTGGGTACAGTACCTGGTACTTTTTTTAGTACCACCTCGGTTGAGGTTCAAAGTGAACCGTACCATTACCAAAACGAGACGTGTAAACTCTGCTGATCACAGATTGGCCAGAGAGAATCGTCACTATCTGCGTCACTGAACTTACGAGACAGACACACAACAGAACTGCTAGATTTAAATCAGCACAGCCAGCGAAGGACCGAACGCAACTGTTTTGAACGAACGCACCTTTTTTAACCACCAAAAAATGGTTGTTTTGTTGTCTGTTGAGGAAGTACAGACGTTCCTCTCGTTGATAGCAGGGGAGCAGATCCAGCGAGAGCTTGATGGGGCGACGCAGAATTAAAACGTTTTTCAAGAGTCGCGGCGGCACAACTATAACAACATGTGAATAATCCCGCCCACTCTAAAGCGGTACTGAACTGCAGTGGAAACGCAGACCGAGCCGTGCTGTGCCGAGTCGTACCATGCAGTGGAAAAGCACCATTAATGAATCGCACCATTGGTGTTCTTTTCAATGCTTTAAAGGGGTCATATGACTTTGCTAAAAAATAACATTATTTGGTGTAATGAAATGTTTTTGCTGTTGAAGGTTCAAAAAACACATTATTTTCCACATACTGTTCATTATTGTTTCTCCTCTATGCCCCGCCTTTCTGAAACTCGTCGATTTTTACAAAGCTCATCGTTCTGAAAAGCGAGGTGTGCTCTGATTGGTCAGCTATCCAGTGCGTTGTGATTGGCCGAATACCTCAAGCGTATGACGGAAATGTTATAACCCTTACCATACTGTGATGCCTTGTCCCGGTGCAACGAGACAAAACCAATAAAACCCATTATAAACGAGGCATTTGTGGCATCCAGTGGGCACATAATTACGGATTATAATGACTTATACTGTCTTTTTACGTGTTGCGTTGCGTATCGAGCCGCGTAAACATAAAACCATGTCTGCATTTGTGATCGGAGAAACAACAAACAACAAGCGCTACTCTACACTGCTCAAAACTCGCGTTTGAATCATCAGTGGCAAATCCTTTAAATATGAAAACGTACTTACAGGCTGTGACTGAGTCAGCATTATTTGTCAGAACACCGGCATTGTAGGCTACTCTCCGTAAAATGCATTGCACACATCTGAATATTTGGGTTGAACTGTTCTGGAACAGTGTTGTAAATACAACTTAACCACTGATTTCTAGTCATGTCCTCTTTTGGAAGGCCAAACAAAGTAGTTTCGCTTTCACAACGAGAAACACAGCATCTCCACGACATGGCTGCGGCTGGCAACAGTAATACTACAGTGAGAATAAAAGTTACACCTTCTTTCTTTGTGTGAACATTTGGGCGGAACATTTTCTTTGTGTGAACATTTGTGTTAACTGTTAATTATCAGTTAACAGTAGCCACTTTATTCATGAAAACTAATCCTGTGTGAAATAGGAGCTTATGTTGTGGCTCTAGAGTTCAGGATATTTAAACTATTATCAGGGTTATCAGTTCCAGAGACCCCCTAACTGTGGTCTAGATTGTTTTTCTGTGTCATGTAACCGGCCCTTAACATGTAAAGAAAGGTGAGCGCTATCGACTTTCTGACCTCCTGATGGTATCTCATAGACACTAGAACTATATTCTGCAAGAGCTCAAGTAGTAATGTGAATCTAGAGGTGGAGAAGTGTGTTTTCTGGGCATCTAAGAGGGATTTTTGCAGCATACGTTCCCGGAATATGATTTAATGGGAAATGGTCTGGTGTATTGGAGATATTTTAAGCATCATATATATTATCACAAACAGTGCTGAAGAGTAATTCTGTCATGTGTCTTCAGTTACAGAAGTGAACAGAATATGATCACAGTTGTTCAGCTGGGCAAAGTCAACGTTTTATTAGCCTTATTATTCAAAAGTTGTTTGGTTTGCACATGTGGAGATAAGATGCTGCAAGCACATGTTTATGTAAACATAGTAAAAATGAACAGAAGTCAGCACTCCTGAAGAACAAGGCGTATGATCTAGTTTGCATGGCCACAAAATATTATGGCTGGGAATATTTAAACGCCTCCTCGCAAATCAATTCTGTATAATTTGATTTTGAGTCAGAGAAACATGAACTTGCAAACATGGAAAAAAAAAAAAAAACTACCCTGCATAAGGGGAGAAGGTCCAGTCATATAAAAATGAAAATTTCTAGTAATTTCATTATTTATTTTTTGTTATGTAGTTTATCTAAATGTTAAAAATATTAATAGTATTTATTTATTATAACTGTTTTATTTATTTATTTAATTGTTTGTGTGTGATTTAATTGTTAATGAAAGAATTGTGACGCATCTGTGAATCATTTTTCTTTTTTTAGTATATATTTATAGTATATATATATTAGTATATAGTTTATTTTATAATGTGTTAGCAGTACTTTAATATTTATTTGTATAGTTTATTTAAAATATATTTCAAAATTATATTCGTATATATTTTATTTATTTATTTGTGGTTTAAAGCACAATTGTTAATGAAATAATTATTCTGTGAATAATTTTTCTCCCTCAAAACAAAAATCTTGTCATCAAAATCCTTATTTTTAAACCTTGCATTAAGGGGAGATGGTCCATTCCCAAAAATCTATGGGAATAAGTTATTATTGATAATTAGTTGTTTATTTATTTGTATAGTTCATGTATTTGTTTTAAATATGCTATTAGTATATATTTTATTTTATTATGTATTAGTAGTATTTTATTATTTATTTGTATAATTTATTTAAAATAAACATTTAAAATAAATAAAAAAATGTTATTAGTATATATATATTTTTTTTATTTGTGCTTTAAAGCACAATTGTTAATAAAAGAATTGCGATGTATCTGAGAATAATTTTTCTCCCACAAAAATCTCATCATGCTGTCATGTGTCATACAATATAGCCTGTAGTTTGAAACTTTACCCCGTTGAGTGAAGGCAAACAAGCCTAAATCAGATTGTGTTTCACAGCACTATTAGTTTTAGCTTGTTTATTGGCTGATAATCGGGTTGTCTGACCTTTCACGGTGCACCTTAATGAACACAGCTCTTAGTGTGTAAATCCATGTTATGCAAGTGTGCTAGAGTGAGGGCCAACGGTGAGATGTCTTGGGTTTCACGGGGGTGATTGTGTTTCTGATGGTTGTCATGTTGGAGGTAGAGTTACAGGAACAGGAGAAGCAGGTTCTTAAGGAACGTAGAGAAGCATCTTTATCCGTAGCACTGATCTTGTGAAGATCTCCGATCATTTCGTCACTCTTTATATTGCTTCTGGTCTTTTGTTCTAATCTATGAGAGAATTCATCCAGACACAATCTAAAATAATTTTCATTTCATTTGTCATTCCCAAAAAACTGTTACACATCTTTCACCTTTTTTTGTTTTGTAACTAAATATTTTGTGCTTTTGTGTAGTGCTGGGCGGTATACCGGTTCATACCGAATACCGGTGTTTATTTTTGTTATGATATGAATTTTCAAAATACCTATAAAGCTGCTCGTGGGACAGAGTGATATGCATCCTTTATTGTTGTGTAACAGTGATCCAATATATTACTGTCTCTGGTGGGACATGTAACATGCTGTCTGTATTTTGGCAGTTCACGTGAGAGATTTGCTTTATTAAAGTCCCAGAGAATGATAATAACAGAATCCGGGTGTTGTTGTTCTGTGTCTGTGATCTGATCAGCGAGTTTGTGTAAAGCTGAGCTCACGTGTGCTTCCGGTGGAACGTAAACTAGTGCTGGGCGGCATACCGGTTCATACCAAATACCGGTGTTTATTTTTGTTATGATATGAATTTTTTTAATACTGCAATACCGGTGCATGCCGCTTAAACAACGTTCGGAACGCGACACTATTTGAAAGGGGTTCCTTTTCACTGTTGCACTGTGGTGAGGGAACAGCTGTATGTGTTACTAAGCGTGACAGTTCCTAAACTGAAGCTGTAGAACTAATAGAACGTGATGACACAGAAGAACTCATCCACAATATCCACATTGACCGCCACAAATATCCACCGCCCCCTGCCATCAGCTCCCACGTCTCACACACACACGAGTGCGACTCTAGCACTAGATTTAGCAACTTTCATAGAATATTCATACTGACAAACCTAGCGACTTTTTTAGATAAACCTTAGCTATGGTTCAGTTGGAAGATTTCGCCAGTGCTGTCCCGCGAACACGAGGTCTGACTTTCCCGGAGAAGTGTCACCTCTCTCGGCGTCTGTTCTGTGCAGTGAGCGGCAGAGAAGCAGCGCATTCAGTTGGCAGTTGTTTGTTGTTTGTTACTCAGACGCAGGCAGTGCGCTGCACGAGACAAAACAGTAATATAGCCAAAACAACTGCATAGCTGCTCTTTAGTGTAGATGCATGTTGATTTTATCAGACGATGCCGCAATTATAAGGGAGAGTGACTCATGGTTAACATGTATTAAAAGGGGTCATGTTTAGTCACTATTTTTTGACAATATTCACTCATCATGACAGTAAAATAGGGCATTCTAAGTCAACACCCGGTCATGCATGAAAAAAAATACAGTCATGTACCGTGAAACCGGTATAATTTTGAAAAATACTGTGATATAAATTTTTGCTCATACCGCCCAGCACTACTTTTGTGCAATAGTTCACCTCGAAATTTACTCACCTTCAGGCCATCCGAGATGTAGATGAGTTTGAACAGGTTTGAAGATCACTTGCTCACCGATGGATCCTCTGCAGTGAATGGGTGCCGTCAGAATGAGAGTCCAAACAGCTGATAAAAACATCACAATAACCCATTCCAGTCCTTCATCTTGTGAAGCAAAAACTTGTGCATGTAATAAATTTATCATTAATTATCAAATTATTCAAAACACACTCATCTACATCTTGGATGCCCTGGGGGTGAGTATATTGTAAGCAATTTTTTAATTTTTTGGTGAACTATTCTCTTAATGCGGTTGTGCTTTCACCTACCAATAAGCTTAATTGAACCATTTTACCAAGTTTACATTTTTCCTCAAAAATAGCACCAAAAATTATTTTTGTACATTAAACTGAGATATTGTTTCAGTTGAGAATAAGGGGCCTGTTTCATAAAACAAGTTTACCAAATAATCCAGACTTATTTTGAACCAAATCAACTGACAATACATCAGACTAATTGAAATAAGCCTGGCTTATTTGGTAAACTTGTTTTATGAAACAGGTCCCAGGGCATGTTTTAAAGAAGATACAAAGGTGCATAAAAGCACAAATCGATGTGTTCTTGTTTGGGTCTGGGATTGTCATCTGATGGTCCTGAGATGATCACAGGAGGTTCGTGATGAGAAGCACGTGACTGATTTCGGTCACCCTCATCACTCATGTTTTATTCAGAAACAGACAGAATGGAAAATCTCACTCAGGAGCCTGAGAGAACGGCCGAGTCTCGATCCCTCCTCCAGCAGCGCAGAAACACTGAGAGATTTGACATCGATTATTTACAGGATCATCATTAGACATTGTCGTTTAGATGCTGGACGAAAAATGAAACAATATTGGCTTCTATTCAGTGATTTGCCACGATGATATACACAATTTTGGGCTTTCCTCAGCAAACAAAGTAATATGTGATCGTACATGCAGTTAATTTGATTGTGAGTGTTTCTAATACAAAGACTGAAGGAGTGACAGCAATTTTGTCATCTTTCTGAGTAATCAATTGGCATATTATGTAATTAATTCATTAGAACCCCAGTAAATTAAACTATTTTATTTAGTCTTTAAATTATCTTAATTTGTGGGCTTTTCTCAGCAAAAATGCTGATGTGTGATTGAGCATGCAATTGTGATAATTTGAGTAATTAGCATATACTAAGACCTTAGTAAATAAGACCAGTTTATCTTGAACACATTGGTTTAGACAGCTAGGTTGTTAAAAAAACCGCAGTGAGATTAAAATGATAACATGTTTTTTTTTCTTCCTCTTTTGAGGTGGAGTTTCATTTGTGCTTAGTCACTGACCTATATTACTCTGCAGTTGCCTCTTTCAATTTTTTGTGCCAACTGTCCCCTTGATACTTTTAAGAGTTGAACTATAAAAATAGCTCCTGGAGCCTTGAACTTTACACAGTTACATGACAAACTTTCTCTTCACCTTTCTGTTGTTGTACTTTGCCCTAGATGAAACACTGAGCCGAGCGCTGATGTGTTTCTGTGTGTGTGTGTGTGTGTGTGTGTGTGTGTGTGTGTTTCAGGAGTTGTTGGGTGTGTTTTGCCACAGATGAGGATGACCGTACGGCGGAGTGGGTGCGTCCGTGCCGCTGCCGTGGTTCCACTAAATGGGTTCATCAGTCGTGTCTTCAGCGCTGGGTTGATGAGAAACAGAGGGGCAACAGCACCGCACGTGTCGCCTGCCCACAATGCAATGCTGAATACCTTATCGTGTTCCCTAAGCTTGGTATAACAACTCTTTAATGCCGAAGTGTGTCAGTTTACATTCTTAAAAATGTGTCTTGGATCCCTGTTTAATATACGGAGTCAACTATACGCCATTTATTAGTTGATTTTCCTAAATTTTTTTTGTTGTTTTTGAAAGAAGTCTCTTTTGTTCAGCAACACTGCCTTTATATGATCAGTTAATATTGTAAAATATTATTACAGTTTAAAATAACAATTTTTCTATGTGAATCTGTTTTAAAATGGAATTTATTCCTGTGACCAAAGCAGAATTTTCAACTTCATTACTCCAATCTTCAGTGTCACATGATCCTTCAGAAATCATTACAATATGCAGATTAGCTGCTCAAGAAGCGTTTCTTATTATTACCAGTGTTGAATACTTTTATATTTTTGTGAAAACCATCATAGATTTTTTTCAGGATTCTTTGATGAATAGAAAGTTTTACAGAACAGCATTTATTTGAAATAGAAATCTTTTGTAGCATTATAAATGTGAACTTTACTGTCAACTCTTTATGAAATTTAATGCATAATTAAAAAAAAGTATTAATTCCTTGCAACAAAAAAATATAAATATATTGTTATATTTTTGGTGTAGGAACAGGTATTAAAACCACTTTTCTTGAGGTTTACATCAGAAATACTTTTCAAATATCATTAATTTGAAAAGATAATAAACCATTAAACAGTTCTCTTTCACTCACCACACATGACTAGCAAAATTCTGGACATACAGTGGTGTGAAAAAGTGTTGGCCCCCTTCCTGATTTTTTTTTTTTTGCATGTTTGTCACACTTTAATGTTTCAGATCATCAAACAAATTGAAATATTAGTCAAAGATAACACAAGTAAACACAACATGCAGTTTTTAAATGAAGGTTTTTATTATTATGGGAAAACAAAATCCAAAACTACATGGCCCTGTGTGAAAAAGTGTTGCCCCCTAACATTTAAAAACTGCATGTTGTGTTGTCTTTTACTAATATTTAAATTTGTTTGATGATCTGAAACATTAAAGTGTGACAAACATGCAAAAAAATAAGAAATCAGGAAGGGGGCCAACACTTTTTCACACCACTGTACTTTCACTTTCAGACTTTCAAACCTCATCAAATGTCACTATGGTAGTTATGAATAGTTGCGCTTGTTTATTTAGTTTTTTGTACTTAGTAGGTCAATCCTGATTCCAGAGAAATCCCTCTTTTGATATTGGTGATGAGGATTTGCTTGTGATTCCAGTAATCCGCTGCTCATGAAACGAAATGTCATTTTTCATCCTCTTGTGTGTCGTCTCTTATGTAAATTGATCAGGTTGAGAGTATAACAGCATTAGTTTCTCTTTTCCTGAGGGGCCAGTCTGTCGTCCTCTTTTGCTATCTGTCTCTTTCCACAGCCATGGGTTTATTCTGGGATACGGTTGTCAGGGTGACCGTGGCCAGCTGTCAAATTGCACCAATCATGCTCTCCGTTCAACTTTCAAACTGTAGGAATAAGAGCGACGCAGTCAGAGACGAATGGCACAACTTGAGAATATAGTCTATGACTCCACAGCAAAAGCATTTCATTTAGTTGCATTGTGAGCTTGTCTTCTGAATTGAATGTGATGATCAAGAAATATTGGGAAACAAAAGATATGCCATGTGAATAGTGAAGTGGGTTTCACTGATTCTTTTTAATGAGTTGGTTAAATTTCAGAATCATTTTTAATCAGTACTTTCCAATATTGAATGAAATATACACTAAATATTCACTGTTCACTTAAAAAAAAAAAACAGAAATTAATACTTTTATTTACCAAGTACGCATTAAACTTAATACAATTTTTATTTCAAATAAATGCTGTTCTTTTGGACCTTCTATTCATCAAAGAATACTAAAAAAATGTATCGGAGTTTCCACAGAAACATATTAAGCAGCACAACTTGTTTTCAACATTGATGATAATAATAAGAAATGTTTCTTGAGCAGCAAATCAGCATATTAGAATGATTTCTGAAGGATCATGTGACACTGAAGACTGGCGGAATGATGCTGAAAATTCAGCTTTGATCGCAGGAATAAATGACATTTTAAAATATATTCAAATAGAAAACATATTGACGTATTGTTGGCTTCCTTCAATTTATTCCTTGAATTTTCTTTACTTTGTCTTTAAAATGACTTGGTCTTAAATATACATTTTCAGAAACCCTGAATACGCTTTCAGCAGATAGAAATTTGCACAACTAGGTTGAAGTTCATGCATGAGATTTTAAACAAGATTGTGCTGAATTGACTGAAGGAAGTCACTGACAGAAGGAAGAGGAAGGTATTTCTGTTGTTCATAAAGTCTTTGTGTGCTCCTGGTATCAGAGATGAAAATCCTGATGGGTCACATTCAGGTGTTTGATTTCAGCGGCACGAGGACGTCCTTTCACATCAGACAGACGGGTCACGCTGTACGCATAGAACTATATAATATACAGTGCAGTACTTCACAAACACTCTCATTTCTTCCACAGGACACACTGTGTTTCTGTTCCAGGGCTTTATGTAGGTTATAACAGTGAGTGAAGTCTTAGTGGATGCAGTGCTCTATTAAACCCGTCCGGAGCTATTTCACGTATTAAGCCTTCAGAGTTTCCCTGTGTCGAATTTAGTAAGTGTCTTAGAATAACATTATTGTCACATATTTAGACACGTGTATCCGTCCTGCTCTACTTGATGATAAAGACACTGTCTACAGCACCATTCAAGATTTTTTTTATGTTTTTTAAAGAGTCTCTGATGCTTACCAATGCTGTATTTATTTGATCAAAAATACAGTAAAACAGTAATATTGTGAAATATCATTACAATTTAAAATACAATTTGTTTTAAAATAAAACAATTTATTATTGTTTTCTTTTTTAACATACTTTAATATGCAAAGCTGAACTTTCAGCAGCCATTACTTCAGTCTTCATTATCCTTGCCAGTGCTGCATGAAATACTGGCAATTTTTAAGATGTTTTTTTTTTGTTTGTTTTGTTTTTTACATAGGAATGCCATTATATGTTTTTTATAAATATCAATTAATTATTTATTAATTAATTTTTTTAGAGAGAGTTTTCTCTCAAAATTGTTGCAATGCATTATGGACTTGTCATATCCATGAAGGATACATGTATTGATTCCTTAGAATTTGGCCCAAATGATTGCTAAAATAAATTATATTTTTCTTTAAAAAAAAGGAACATGAATATGAAGCCCAGTTTTATGACTGTTAAGATTTTTTTTCTTTTTGATACAAAACAAAATCGAATTGTTATAACTGTAATATGAACAAAATATGATATCCATGAAGGATACACACAGTGATTCCTTAAAATAAATTGTTTTCTTGAAAAAAAAAAAAAAGCCTACTTTGATGACTATTAGGATTTGTTTTCCTTTCTCCGTGTTTGAGGCAAAAAAGTTCCAAAAAAATCCATGAGGGATATATGTAAAGATTCCTTGGAATAATTATATCTAGCTAAAATTATTAAAGGTCCCATATTGTCAAAACTGAAATTTCCTGGCTTTTTTTCACGATAACTGAGGTCTAGGGGCTATTTAACTACCATATACGTTTCAAAACAGTCAGTCCACAGTAAAATGCACACAGCCTGCTTAAAGTTCTAGCTATTTTTCACGAACCGTTGTGACTTCCGTAAAA
>NW_015505542.1:602560-604605 GCF_001515645.1 Sinocyclocheilus grahami
GGACGATCTGACAGGATTGTTACTATGAGGTGGATCACATCTAACATGTATAGTAAAGACAAACTCACCGTGTCTATCTAGTCATGATGAAGATGTATATACGTTTCAATTTCAGCAGGCAACTATTTTTACAGCTACATTATTGTTCCAGCCACAATTAATCACAGCAATGTATATACAATTACAAATGATTATATATAAATCGTCAGTTTGTTGTTTTACACACATGCACACAGACATTATTTCATACACGACATAGTCGTGAGATGCAAGAAACATAGACATATGGCAAGAAATATGTAGACGTGCCCATAACAACAAAAGACAATACTTTATTTAATATTTTCTGATAAGAAGTGTGTGCTGCAAACCGAGCATTTTTGACGATTGTTTCTGTCCAGTCTGTTCGTTTTATCGCGTTTAGCCACAGCTGTCGTCGGTTTTTTGTCTGGCTGTGGCAGCAGATATGCGATCAAATTTCTAATTTGAGGCTGTATTACATCGATTCTGGCACCCAACATCACAACAAGATGATATTTTAAGCTCCTCATGTAGCCGAATCTGCGCTGGTTTGAATGGGCCGCCTCCAGTTTCCTCTGTTTTGCTGCCTCCAGCTAGCGCTGTGACGTCGGCTGACCCTAGTTACCTGTGGTTGGCCTGGCCGTGCGTCACTCAGAAAACAACAGGCCAATCAGTGTAAACTTATTTTTATTTTGTAGGTGAAGTCTGAAATGTTCTTGACAGATTTTGTGTTAAACTACTTTGCTTTTAACTTCTATAGTTGATAAAGCTGCAGTTCCATGTACAGTAATGGATTAAAATGCTCCGTGTATGATATATGGGAAAACTGGAAGTTATGATTCACCAGAGAAGGAAGGAAATGAACGTGAAAATAAGCTCTTGAGTCTCCTGCAGTGGAGGGTATTTATAGGTTGAGAGGAAAGCAGGTTGTCAGTCAGTAAATATGACATGATTTCCTCTTGATGTCCACCTTGACTGTTTCCTCATTCCTATTTAGGACTGTTACACTGTGTGCTTTGTAGTGAACGTAAAACTTTATTCCCGAGTCATTTAGGATGTAGTCATCATTGGTGAAGTATATTAAGAGCAATAAAGTGCTTATCACTTCCATCAACTGCAGTGTGTCATCATGGTCATAGTGAATTAAACGGGATGATCGGCAGTAATTTGTCTGCTCTTTCTGTGGACAATTAAAAATTTTGATAATCACATATTCTCATTTGTAAGTTGCTTTGGATAAAAGCGTCTGTAAATATATAGCCAGAAGAGCATTTGATGGCCTGTTGATTCCCAACACGTTGTTTCCAGATCATATAATTTTCTGCTCCCTGCTGGAGAGGCGGGGAACCAGAGACACTTCTTTACTTTCTGGATTCATCACCCACTTGATCCTCACGTGATGGTCACATGATTCAGACCTCAATATCACCTAGTTTTTTATTATTTAATATCTCTCTTGTTTCGTGATATTGTTTCTTAAATAGCTTAATGTCTGCATGATGATATAAATAACAATATACTGTAGAGCCTTTTACAGTTTCCTATAAAGATGCACTACATTTCAAAAGTTTGGGTTTGGGAAGATTAAAAAAAAAAGTTTTACAAATAAGTATCTTGCTCGCCAAGGCTACATTAATTTGATCAGAAATTGTTGTGAAATATTATTGCAATTTCAAATCACTATTTTCTATTTGAATATATTTTAAATTATTATTAAATTATTACTATTATGCTTTTTCACTTTTTCAACTTTAGTTAGTCTGTAATGTTGCTGTTTGAGCATAAAAAAGATCTGCGAAGTTACAAAGCTCAAAGTCCAGTTCAAATGGAGATATTATATTTAACAGGAATCATTTTTCAAGAACTACAACGAACGACTCGTTAGGACTAACAACGCATATTTTCCGGGATTTGTGATATCGCAAATATCGAGGAATGGAACGAGACCTGGTTGAGCTGCACTAGAGAAGGCAACGAGTGTTATCACTGTGTCGGAGACACGCTAGCTTTCCCAAGGCAGACGA
>NW_015505542.1:604733-655268 GCF_001515645.1 Sinocyclocheilus grahami
CTTTTTCAACTTTAGTTAGTCTGTAATGTTGCTGTTTGAGCATAAAAAAGATCTGCGAAGTTACAAAGCTCAAAGTCCAGTTCAAATGGAGATATTATATTTAACAGGAATCATTTTTCAAGAACTACAACGAACGACTCGTTAGGACTAACAACGCATATTTTCCGGGATTTGTGATATCGCAAATATCGAGGAATGGGACGAGACCTGGTTGAGCTGCACTAGAGAAGGCAACGAGTGTTATCACTATGTCGGAGACACGCTAGCTTTCCCAAGGCAGACGAACTTAGAGTGGTTACAATCATCCGGGTTTAAATCACGCTCAAATTGATTTGATATTGACTCAATATTTATAGTTTTCATTGTCACATGAGCCTTCAGAAATCATTCTAATATGCTGATCTGCTGCTCTATTTCTGATTATTACCAATGTTTAAATGAGTTGTATCTTTGAAGAAAATTGCTAGTGTATTCGTAGTTGAGATTATTGGCAATGGCATTATGCTATAATTGTTTGGTATGTAAACATAAGTTTATTTAGTTAATTCTGCCGAAACATTGTTTGAAGTACAGTGTGTTTTTGTGTGCAGGGCCGGTGGTGTATGTGCTGGATCTGGCAGACAGGTTGATCTCGAAGGCCTGTCCGTTTGCTGCTGCTGGTATCATGGTGGGATCTATTTACTGGACGGCCGTCACATACGGCGCTGTGACAGTCATGCAGGTGAGACGTCACTCACAGATGAAATGATTTTACAAGCGTTATTTGATTCTTAAGAATCTGTCTCTCAGGTTGTGGGTCATAAGGAAGGTCTGGATGTGATGGAACGAGCCGATCCTCTCTTCTTGTTGATTGGTCTGCCAACCATCCCAGTTATGCTAATTCTAGGGAAGATGATTCGCTGGGAGGATTATGTGCTCCGCCTCTGGAGGAAATACTCCAATAAGCTTCAGATCCTCAACAGTATTTTCCCAGGTCAGTGGTGACAGTGTGTGTGTGTGTGTGTGTGTGTGTGTATGTTCGCCTAGGCTGCATTTATTTGATCAAAAATACAGTAACATTTTTTTATATTTATTGTTTATTATTGCAATTTGTGTGTTAATGTAATGAATTTTCAGCATCATTACTCCAGTCTTCAGTGTCACATGATCCTTCAGAAATCATTCTAATATGCTGATTTGTTAAGTTGAAAATAAACTAATATCTGATATAGTTCTTAATATACTTAGCTTAGTTTTACATATTATTGCATAACATTTGAATTTAATTTATGGGTAATAGCTTATCTAAGGTTCACAGTTAAACTCAAATCAAATTAAAACACAAAAAATAAGATTCAAATGAGACAACCAAGAATAAATAAATATTTAACTTAAAAAAAAAAAAGGATGTTGGATGTATCAGTTTCACAAATACTCATTCACTACGTTTAAAAATACCATCTTTATCTATATTGTGTCATTTCAGACATTTTTATATTTGTACATATCCAAATTTAATCATGTTTTATTTGTTATAATGATATAAATGAATGTTTATTATTTAATAATTATATGTATTATTTAATTTAAATACATATGTGGCCCTGGAGCACAAAACCAGTCTTAAGTAGCTGGGGTATATTTGTAGCAATAGCCAAAAATACATTGTATGTGTCAAAATTATTGATTTTTCTTTTATGCCAAAAATCATTAAGATATTAATTTTTTTTGCCCCCTCAGATTCCAGATTTTCAAATAGTTGTATTATAACAAACCATACATCAATGGAAAGCGTATTTATTCAGCTTGATGTATAAATCTCAATTTCAAAAAATTGAGCCTTATTGTGGTCCAGGGTCACATATGGTCTAATATTTTAAATATTACAGTTATAGATGTTACAGACATTTCCTAATATATATTCTTTATTGTAAAGTTAATTTTAACACTAATATAAAATAATGCAAATAAAATGTTAATTAATTCAACACCTGTTTTACACAATATTTACTCAGAATTCAATATCTGAAACCAGTTTGGAGTGCCAAATGGAAAGCTAAACTGCCTGACATGTCTGTTCATCACTACTTATATTGTTTATTACAAGCTTCTGTGAAACTGTCACCAAAAATGTTGATAAATCTTGTTTCTCACCCTGTCATGCGCAGGTATCGGCTGCCCAGTGCCGAGGATCCCGGCGGAGGCCAGTCCGCTGGCCGATCACGTGTCTGCCACACGCATCCTGTGCGGCGCCCTCGTGTTCCCCACCATCGCCACCATCGTGGGTAAACTGATGTTCAGCAGCGTCAACTCAAATCTTCAGAGGACCATCCTGGTACGAGAATATCATGGAAAACTATCACAGTGGTTTATACACACATAACCTCACACTGATCTCTCTGTCTCAGGGTGGCATTGCATTTGTGGCTATTAAAGGGGCGTTTAAGGTTTATTTCAAGCAGCAGCAGTATCTCCGACAAGCTCATCGCAAGATCCTCAATTTCCCTGAGACGGAGGAGGCCTGAGCTCATCATCAGACCTCTGCTGGATTCCATGATTTCACTCAGCTTTGAGAGACACTACCGGACTTTCACAGACGCTGGATTTGGTTTTCTCTTCTTCCTTGGGAATGTGACTACTGCGTTTGAACGGTGATTCAGCTTTGTTTCAGTTGATCTAATCAGACCTGAGAGTTGCGCGTTACTTATTTTATGAGCTTTGACATTTTAAGAAAGAGACTGAGGAAAACAAATATTGAAAGAAGGTTTTATATTAATAAGTGGTTGTTTTATATTGAATTAGAAATGTTCAGGTGAATCATCTTTAAAGCATCCTTAACATGCAAAAGACGACGTGCCGTTTCACATGAAGCACTTTTGTCCACTCATTAACAATTAGACTTGCATATGCAATGATAAATACTAAAGGCAAATGTAAACATCTAAAGCTTTTATTTTCCTTGAATAATCTTATAAAATAATCTTTTTTGTGGTTGTTCTTCTCGGATGAATTTCACAAAGAAATGTCCCCATTTCCTGTTATATTTCACACCAAAGTCAAAAGAAATCAATTGTTTTGCATATAAAAAAGGCAAGTCTGGGCACAATTATTTTTGTTTCAGTTTAGTACGTATCATGTATACTATTAAAATGATACTTTACAAATAGCTCTAATTGAACATTTGTTTTTTAGCATTTAATCATGGAAATCATTTCACAAATCAAAAAAGTCCCATTGCTTTTTTTTAATGCGATATTTGAAATTTTTTTTTTTTTATGTCAATTTTGGGATGAAATATGACCGCTTCTGTGAAATTCACCATCTTGCCTGCGTTCACATAATTTAAGCGATCAGCTGATCATGTTTCATTTCCATCTTTGTGCTGTTGATGTCTTGAGGTTCAGGGAATTTGTCTTTTATAGTCTGTCTGTTAAGGACTCTTGTACAAACCGAGAATCCAGTGTTTGGTCCTTAATCCATCACTTTATTAAAACATTATGGTACTTGATGACTCATAACTGCTGTTAATAAACCGGTCTCATTATATATTCCCAGAGATAAATAGTCTTGTGTAGAACAGTGAACTTTAAGAGTATTAGTGGCCTTTTTATTACACCAGGACAATATATGTGTCTTAAAGGTTACATGGTTCAGATGGACAGCTAGGTTTATTTGGTGAACATGCCAATTGTTTTCTGAATCATTGCGTTTGATTAATGTAGTGCTTCTGTTTTATCGCCAGCCATTAGCAACTGTGAAGTTTCCAACCATTACTACACTACAGTGGGCAGTGAGAGGCTTGTGCAATTAATTAAACTTCACACCTAATTAGCTTTTGGAGTTCTATTTGTCCATAGAGCTCAAGTACATCATTACAGCTTCTTGAAGATGGGCGTAACCCTGAAAGAACATGCTTAATGGTGACGTAGGTGCTAAGAAATAGTGTTTATGTACACCAACTGCGAGACTAGAAGTAGCAGATGAGTTTTTCTGTTGCCTAAATAGGATTTTAAATTCTGACTTTCTTTTCAGCATCTAATTGTGCTGTATAATATCAGTGGGGTATGCATGTTGTACAGATGAAGCATAATGCCAAATACAGAACATGTATGTTGTACAGATGTGGCTTCTGAATTGATAGTTTCCTGGTTGGTTTATGTAAATAAATTTATTTTTTCAATGCCTGACAGTTTGAGTTTTTAACTTGGACTAAAATGTTTCTTAGCATTGAGATAAATGATGTGATCTACTCCTAAAATCTGTAGCATATAAACTGATAGTATCATTTTTGTGTCACTAATGTTGTCTCGGTACAGAACTTATGTTTTCAAGCTTCATCTTTACACTGTAAAAAAATCCAACTTTGGAAAAGTTCTACTAACTAATGTAAAGAAGTAGCCAGAACAAATAATGTTTTGTGTGAACTGAACAAAAATACTCTAAACATGTCGCTAGCAAAAGTTGTTTTGTTTACCTTACTTAGATACTCAAGTATTTGTTCACAAATCCAAATGTTCTCCCAACTTTTCAAATCGAGTCACCTGAACAAACAATTTTTACATGGAACAATATTGCACAAGTTCCCAGCATGCACTGCAGCTTGAAAACATTTTATTTAAAATATTATCAGTTTTAAATTTTACTAGCTTAATTTATGCTGCTGCTGTACTTACTGTATGTGCATCTCATTGCAACTTGTTTAATAGATTTGTCTATGTTTGCTTTTAGTTTTAAGAGGCAAATACTACCCATATTATGTAGAAGGCTTTGGAAATAAACATATCTAGAAGAAAGGTTTGTTAAAAAAAGATTAGCATTGCTAAATGCTAAAACAAATCTTTGGTTGCTCTGACAGATCTTATAACACTCCGTAGACTGACTTTTATTCATTAGATGAACTAAAGTTAAGTTGTGGTTGCTAGTTGAGTTAACTTACGTTGAGTGCGATAGGTTGCTTTATTATTTTTTTTTGAGTTAGGTCAACTTTTTTTTCTCTCTTTTTTACAGTTTAGGGCAGCAATATGTACAAACAAAATAAAACCCGTGAAAATTAATGGAAGCAGGAATCCTTTCAGGAATTAAGGTAGGCCTATTTATGAGCCCATTAAAAATATTAAAGGGGTCATATGACATTGCTAAAAATAACCTTATTTGGTGTAATGAAATGTGTTTATGTGGTTTAAAGTAAAAAAAAAACATTATTTTCCACATACTGTACATTATTGTTTCTCCTCTATGCCCCACCTTTCTGAAACGCGTCGATTTTTACAAAGCTCATCGGTCTGAAAAGCGAGGTGTGCTCTGATTGGCCAGCTATCCAGTGCGTTGTGATTGGCCGAATACCTCAAGCGTGAGACGGAAATGTTACGCCCCTCACCATACTGTGATGCCGTGTCCCGGCCGGAGCAACAAGACAAAAACATTAAAACGAGGCATTTGTTGCATCCAGTGGGGACATAATTACTGATTATAATGACTTGTACTGTCTTTTTACGCGTTGCATTGCATCGCGCCGCGTAAACATAAAAACCTGTCTGCATTTGTGATCGGAGAAATGACAAACAAGTGCTAACGTTACTCCACACTGCCCAAAACTCGCGTTTGAATCAATCAGTGGCAAATGATAAAAGAAAACGTACTAACGTGTGTCAGAACTGCCGGCATTTTAGTCTAACGTTACTCTCCCAGGATCAGTAAACAGTCCTCCATAAAATGTTTTATATACTATAGCATATTATTATTTTTAATTAGTATTTTCAGTTTTAATTTTAATTAAGGTTTTAGTCATTTTAGTATGTGGTTTTGAAATGATTAGTTTCTTATTTTTAGCTTTATGTAGCTTCCCCCACCCCCCTCTAAAATGTATATTTTATTTCAGCTTTATTTCAATTACTGAAGAGTTTAATAACAACAGCATCACAAAGCTATTAAATGGCTTCAGAATATTTGAAATATAGGTCACATGGACAACTTTTACGGTTCTTTTATGCCGTTTTTCGAGCTTGACCGTCACGGTCCCCATTCACTTTCATTGCATGGAAAGGAACTGCATGAACATTTCACCAAACTTCTTTTTTCATGAAAGAGAATGTCATACAAGATTGGAACGCCACGAGAACCAATACAATTACTACATTTATGGATGAACTACTCTGAACTATTCCTTTAAATTCAAAAACAAAAATACAGACCACTAAAACCAATGCAGTGAGACGCCGGATTATATCCATATTAGTGATACAACCAAACTCATCTAAGTTTATACCCTTTCTGATAGTTTGTTTTGCTGAGTATGAAACAGTATTCATTATTTTGATGGACGTGGTAGGATGGTCGTTGAGTTTCTAAAAAATGCAGCATACAGTCGATTTGATATGCCTGAGTAAGTTCAGAATAAATCTCAGCACTAGAAACACAAGTGATGTTGAAGACTTGGCTCGAGACAAGGCTAACACACACCTGAGATGAGGACACACATGGATTACAGACTGACACGATGTTCTTGCATCAGCGCAGGTAAATTACAGCACAGACCAAGTCTAGTTCTCGTCTAATCAGTTTCTCAGAACCAAGCTCAAACAATGTCAAGAAAAACACCTAGTATAGAGTTTAAGACACTAGTCATAGGTCCTGTAAGTCACATTATTGCTTGTGAGGAGTGCATAATCACAAGTCAAGACAGAAGTAGTAAAACAAACCCTAAAGGGGATTTCCGAGTCAGTTTCATGCAACAACTCCTGAAATGTCATCGTGTTGCATGTGGACATCGGTATATGGGCGAGTTTGATCGAACTAAGCATCCTGAAAAACACAATCTGCATCATTCATGATCATATTCATGTTAAATCGTTTGGAAAAGCCAGTGGTGCATAAACTGTTGCATTCAATTGTGTAAAACTTAAAACTCAAATCAAAAGCGTCTTAAAACATTCTTATGTGAGGTTTTCACAAACGATTTACATAATTGTATTTCTATTATGACACTGAGTTTAGGTCAGGGTTTCAGGTATATTATGAATCGTTTAAGGACAAAGTAACTTAAATAAGCAAATGAAAATGATATTAAAATTGTTTATTATGATATTTCGTCAACTGCAAATAAAATCAAAGTCCATCAAGTTAACCACCTTGCATTTGCAACACTATCCTTAAAGATAAAACTCTGCCAAACATGCACAGAAACTAAAAACAACTCAAAGCAAATAGATTAAATTAAACTTTTAAAAAAGTGCCAGAAAACCTGATCACTGATTAAAACCATCTTAAGGTCAGTTATTTCATTTCAAGAGAGACTTGTCTTGATTAATTACACAACAGCCTCTCCAAACGGTTTCTCGTGTTTTTGCTTAACAGTGGTGTAAATGAAATGAAACAGCATTTTGAAATTAAACCGAACATTGAGTGTGTCGTCGTTGCCAGCGAGTGATTCCTATATTATATAGGGATACAAATTTCCTGTCAGAAGCAACGTGAAACAAACATTGTATGTTTTCTATGTATATAAGAGATATCAGGTGTGCGTGTCTGACGCAGAGCACAACTAAAAATGTTGCAAGCGGCTCCATCGTGGCCTTGCCTGCTTACACACACACACAAACGCGCACACACACACAGACAACGGTGTTACTGGCTCCATATTTGGGCGTCTCTGACAATCCCATGATGCTGATCACAGTTTGGCAGCCATGAAATTGATGTGAGGTTTGGCGAGAGGGAACAGCGGCAGACTCCTTTTGAATTCAGTCATATCCAGAACCAATGATGGCTGAAACACACAACACAAAGCAACACAATGAGTGATTTGTTGTTGTTGTGGTTTTTTTTTTTTTTTTTTAAGAAAATGCGAGTAGTGCTCCGATTGCATACGAAATGCATCTTTGGAATTTAAAGTAATCTAGAAGTTCACCCCCGAAATTAAAATAAATACAAGTGTCATTTACTCAGCCACATGTCATTCCAAACCTGTTGTCTCTATACGGAACAAAAAGATGTTTAGCAGAACGTCCAAGCTGCTTTTTTCCCCCACAAAATAAAAGCACTGTGACTCAGAGCCAAATAAATGAGTTCATACAAAAATAAACACACTTTCATCATTAACTCACCTTCATTTCGTTCCAATCCTGTATGCCTTTCTTTTTTTTTTTTTTTGGGAAACAAAATTTGAGAAATATTTATGTCCACACAATGGAAGTCAGCTGGGTCTAAAATAGTTTGGACCCCAACATTCTTCATTTACATTTCTCTCCAAAGTGAAAATTGACATTTTCTCAGCCTCGTGTCGTTGCAAATCAAACATGCTTTCATCTTACTGATTGTGCAATCCAAATAATTTGAAGCCATATGATTGTATTGTGATGAACAGACTTCAATTTAAATTATGAAAAAATTAAAATTATATTAAAGCAGCCATGATTTTCAGTTCTTTCAGAATTTATATACTATAGCATATTATTATTTTTAATTAGTATTTTCAGTTTTAATTTTAATTAAGGTTTTAGTCATTTTAGTATGTGGTTTTGAAATGATTAGTTTCTTATTTTTAGCTTTATGTAGCTTCCCCCACCCCCCTCTAAAATGTATATTTTATTTCAGCTTTATTTCAATTACTGAAGAGTTTAATAACAACAGCATCACAAAGCTATTAAATGGCTTCAGAATATTTGAAATATAGGTCACATGGACAACTTTTACGGTTCTTTTATGCCGTTTTTCGAGCTTGACCGTCACGGTCCCCATTCACTTTCAAAACACACAACACAAAACAACACAATGAGTTATTTGTTCTTGTTGTGGTTTTTTTTTTTTTTTTTTAAGAAAATGCGAGTAGTGCTTGGCCATGGAAAATCACCACAATGAGCATATCGTTTGAAAGTTAGCGGGCACATAATGTTAATGACAGTAAAATAAATAGAATTACAGTAAAAACAATAATATTGTGAAATTACAAGTTAATCATCACTTTAATATTTTGTCAAATGTAATGTATTCCAGTGATGGCAAAACTGTATTTTCAGCATCAATACACCAGCTTTTAGTGTCACATGATCCTTCAGAAATCATTCTAATACGCTAATTTGCAGCTCAAACTATCAATGTTGCATTTTTTTAAATATAAAAACGTGAGATTATATAATTTCTTTAACTTTAAAAATCCCACTGAACCCACACTTTTGAACTGTGGAGTACAATCATCTGACATTTGGACAGTTTTCTTGAATTATTTATATTGGCAAAAATGCTTATCACAAACTGTACATATACATCTATGCAGTACCTGAGGAAGTGAAGGGGCAGGAGCCAGATTGACATCATTTTGAGCAGGAAACTCTCCAACCAGTGGACCTGCAGGAAAAACATGGTAAAAATAAATGAATGTGCCCTGCTCAGTAAAATCTGAATGTTTCAACCTTACGGTGTCAGTACTCACAGGAGTCCATCTCTCTAGACAGCACATGCACAGACACTTTGTGTCTTCTAGGGGCATCAATGGCCAACAAGTCCTGGAGAGAACAGACATGACGATTAAACCCCATGACAACATGAGGAATTGAATTTTTGGGAAATCTAAAGATAAAATTATCCGTTTTTGCAAGCCAGTTTAAAATTAGGCACTCAAAAACTACTTATACACACTCAATGTGCTCTGTTTTATAACTAAAAAACAATGTTAATAATATCAAATATTTAATATATATTTTTAATAGAAGTAATAAAAGTAATGAAAATCTCGGTAACACTTTAGTATAGGGACCAATTCTCACTATTAACTAGTTGGTTACTAGCATGCCTATTTTATTAACATATTGGCCGCTTATAATAAAGCACATATTCTGCATGACCATATTCTACATCCCTAATCCTACCCAATACCTAAACTTAACTACCTATTAAGAAATAGCAAATTAGGAGTTTGAGGCAAAAGTCGTAATTAATGGTTTGTTAATAGTGAGAATTGAACCTTAAAATAAAGCGAGACCAATATCTCCCTCCAACCTGACAGAATGTTTAAGCATGTAACAGACAGCAATGGCCTCACTGAAATATTTGCATATGCCGTTGAGATTGGTCCTTTTTGCATGCATTTGCATACTGAATAGTGATTGGTCTATTTATCATGCATCTGCTTTTACAAGGCAAAGACTGTGTACATTGTGTGCAGACTCTCATCCATCATGAAAATATGTGCGTTTTATGAAAATGTCATTACCACTGAACCAAAGCCTAAATCCGAACTTTTATTTTGCTGCAAGCATGGACATTTTCTTCAGGATATGCAAATCTAGTTATGATTATGCTGCAAGAAACAGCATCCGTTTCAGTGTGTGACAACGTATTCGGATCATTACCAACCCTGTAAAACTGCATAATATGTTCCTTTGTCAGTGTCTTCAGGTAAGCCACTTCAATATTATCTAGATCAGACAAAGAAAATCAAAGTCAGTGATTTTAAAACTTCAGATACTTGATGCTAACATGAGTTCATTTCAAAAGCTGATCGGTGACTCTCACCCCTGTCGAAGTTGTACTGTTGGGAGAAGATTTCTCCCCAGTACTTGGCGCATTCGGCCGCCAGCTTCTTGGGTTTGTCAAGACGGCGAATAGCCAGTGCCTGGATGTGTTTCTGAAACGCTTCCTCTCCCATCTCCTCCACACTCTTCTCCATCGTCTTGAGGAAGGCCTCCACCCGAGACTCCAGGTAGTGAGGAGCTTTTTCAGACTGGATGATGAAACGCAGTCCCTGCACTCCATTGGCCCTGCGGGGGCCGCTGAACACAATGTAACCTGGTTGGACAGACACAGAGAAAGAGAGAAATGTTCTTAAGAGCAGTGGGAGTGAAAGTCTGAACAGAAATACTTGGTCCAATCGTCACATTGATAGACAACAAGAGAGAAAATTGTATTTCCACAGACAACAGAGCATTTCTCCTGAGTGTGTGTGTGTGTTACCCAGCTGTTCTTTGGTGCGTAGCGTGTTGAAGCATGGCTCAGAGATGATTTGACAGAAGAGCTCCAGCAGCATGTTCTCATGGGTGTTCTGCATGTCAGTCTGATAGTAAATCTCGATTCCACTGTTATTATGAACCTCATTCCTCTGCTGGTAAACATACCAACCACCTGATAACCACAGAGAACTGGACTTAAGCACAAGAACCATGACAAACGAGAGAAAATTGTATTTCCACAGACAACAGAGCATTTCTCCTGAGTGTGTGTGTTACCCAGCTGTTCTTTGGTGCGTAGCGTGTTGAAGCATGGCTCAGAGATGATTTGACAGAAGAGCTCCAGCAGCATGTTCTCATGGGTGTTCTGCATGTCAGTCTGATAGTAAATCTCGATTCCACTGTTATTATGAACCTCATTCCTCTGCTGGTAAACATACCAACCACCTGATAACCACAGAGAACTGGACTTAAGCACAAGAACCATGACAAACACACACAAAATGAATACAAATATCATAGACCTCAAATTATACAATGATGGTCTTAATACCATCTTATTTTCTTCATTCCTATGAAGACGTATTGATGGCATAACATACTATAAAATGTATTAAAACCCCCCACATAACGTGAATATAAAATGTTAAACTTAAGTATTTTTCTTAATATTTTTTAAAGTCACAAACTGGTATGAAAGTTTAAGTTTAGATTTTGTTTAGACTGTGAAAAGTCTGAAGGCTCTTTCATTATTACATTTTTATTAGAACCTGTATATTAAAAAAATGGTCAAGGCAGTAATTTTATGATTTAGGATGCATTCAATTGATCAAAATTGACATGTCACAAAAGATTTATTTCAAATACTATTTTTTCTATTAATTTAAGAAAAAATAAGCAGCACAACTGATTTCTCTATTGATAAATGCTTTTTAAGCATCAAATCAGCATATTAGAATGATCTCTGAAGGATCATGTGACACTGAAGAGTGGAGTAATGATGCTGAAAATTCAGCTTGGCATCACAGGAATAAATTCCAATTTAAAATCAATTCCAATAGAAACATTTTAATTTCAATTGTAATATTTCACAATATTTCTGTTTTTACTGTATTTTGATCAAAAATGCAGCCTTGGTAAACACTTTTTTTCAGCTACACAATTTTTACCAACCCCAAACTTTTGAACAGTGGTGTATATTGTATGTAAGGATACAGAGCTCAAAGTTGGAGAAAAGCTGAAGGAAAGACTGTGTAAGTCCAGCTCAGATGTTGCATAGGTGTTTGTGGTGCTAAGCACTTACCGTCAGGTACCTGCACTTCTCTGTAGCGAATGAGCTGACTCGGCAGGAGGGGTTTAGTGTGAGTGTGCTCAATGAGAGTGTCCTCCAACATTTGCATCATGCCCAGAGCAGACTGGAGACAACAGACAGTTAGACAGACTGCACTGCTCACATTACACAACATGATCTTGAAAGCAAAATCTAACATTATGTTTTGTCAACTTGTGAGCTAATTCAATGAATTACCAATTTACAAAAGAACAAAATTCAGAGATTCATCAAGCATATCCCAAAACATACATTAGACAGCAAACAGTACGGTTCATTTATTTTAAAAGGAATAGTTTCAACCTGTCTGGAGACAGACCTGCCTTTTCTGTATGTCTTCAAGGAAAAATGTTTTTCATACAAACCTGTTTGGTGATGTTGCCATGCAGCAGGGCTTCAATGTGTAACCGTGACAACAGCTGCGGTATGAACGCCTTCAGACGAGGTAACGTCACATCTGAGAAACACAGTCACAGCATGAACACACATGCAGGAGACCACTACACTCGCTTTCACAAAACAATGAAAGAGCATCGCACCATCTAAAGCGTCTCGAAGCTCGTCTTTGGTCCAGGCCACCTCAGTCATGAGCAGCCGCAGGTAATACATGGCATGCTGGTGAGGCTGCTCAGCACGGAAATTATTCAGAGACCTCGTGTACTGAAAAACACACAAATTTAATTTAGATAACACAGTTACAGAGCACATTTTCTCATGGACACAGATCCGAAAATGCCAAAAGTCTGACTAGCAGGCATAAATCTACAGATATTTCTGCTAATGACGCATCAATTTCACCAACCGAAAAAAATCATTCAGCGTTTCAACTGCAGAAATACAGCTTGTAATTACCAAAGCTCATTAGTTATCTAGAAAAAGTAACTAGAGAAAAGCATTTTGCCAAATACATGCATTGTATTAGATATTTAATTTAATCTGTTAGCGTGCCTGAATGCATGTTTGATTAATGGTGGCTGTAATAACTTTCTTGATAGACTTAAATGTTTATAAACAACAAACTGGAGTAGAACTGCCTCGTGTGCAATTTAAATCTACAACTTTTTTTAATGAGTGTCATGAGGGGTTTATTATTAAATTGATTATTAAACAAACTTTCGGTTTCCCCAAAATGAAAAAAAAAAACTAAAATTAAAAAAGAAAACCTTTCATTTGGTTTTAGGTGTAAAAACATGGTGAAATGTGTTACGAGGAGCTGAAAACACAAATTAGCCAAAATAAATTACAGGTGAACTTCTGTGGAAATCTACAGAGAATCCTGCAAGTATAGATTTGCGCCAATAATGGTGTCATCTGTTATTGTAAAAGTATCTTGTGTGTTTGTCTCTCTCACCGCTTCCTTAATGATATCAAAGCGCTTCTCATCGATCTCAAACATGGCCATTTTCTCGATGATCTTCTTCAGCAGGATGTGTTGTTTGTCATTATAACCCTTGACTGACAGCTGACACACAAAGATACATTGATTAATTTTGAGAATGAGTGAGAAGAACAAAATTGGCTCAAGGACTGACTTCCATTATTCATGGTCTTTGAAATTTGTTAGAATGGAAGACAAACATACACAAATTCAGCACAGATGCATTGAGTTACTGCAGAACAGACTAAAAACATTTAAAGTTACACTTTAAAGGTTTCATCTTCAGACAACCATCAATGCAGTGCATTTAGATTGTGATGATGAATGTGTGTGTGCAAGCAGTAAGTGAATCACACAGCAGGTTACGAGCAGCCCAGCTTTGCCACGTCATCCCAATATCAGTCAGCCTGTTTACACCTGCTATTAACATCTATCTTGGCTGATCCCATCCTGTGATGGGGAAGCTACTTTAGACTACCCATTAAGGAAAGACAATCCATGTACTAGTTAAATTTTGGCTATTTACCTTTAAAAGGTCTTCAAAAAAAATTTTTTTCTCCTGCACCGAGCTAAAAATTCAGTAGAACTTAAATACAAACATTATACTTTTGTTCCTATCTATATTATGAAGGCTTTTACCTTTTCACTTGAACCTGGCTTTATCCAATGTTCAGATTTCTGTTCTGGAAATGTATACCAATTAATGCATATTTAATTAGATAATACCTAATTTACATATTTAAACAACATTCAGAAAACTTGTAATACAATACAGCTGACAGAAAAAAAATAGCTACACTTTAAGAGACGAACCAAACTACTATACAACTAATATAAATGTGTTTTTGCGATTAGAGCAATATTTATCTGGCACAAAAAATCTAAATGTGTCTGTACAAGTTTAATGTGGTCACCCTAACTGAACACCACAAATATTAGTCAGACTAATGGGATTCCTCTGAACAGCAGTAAACACTTGGACTAGTCTGGATGGAAGTCTTAAAGTGCAGAGTTAGTTAATTAGATCGACAGTGCTTTAACTCAACCATCACAAACTTTACATTAAAGCCTTTCCTTTGAAGAAGCCAAACATGCCAACATTAACCACTGCTTTAAGATACAGCCCAAAAGATGTGGAAAGTGTCTTTAAAAATGGGTCACTATTTTATTTTCTCCTTTCTGACCTTCAGCATAAGATTTGTGTGAACAAGGGTTTAAACGATTGGTCAAAAACATGGACATTTGATGTTACTAACATTTAAACATGGTTCGTCTAGAAATGTCCATTTTAATATATGCAAGCGCAAAATAAAAAAGGACTACAGCAGAGGGAATCAACTCAATTTCCTCTGTTCTTCCACAAATCTTCCAAACGAATGCAAGAGTATTGAAATATAGCGCCACAAGTCATATGGACTGACTTTAAGGTGTTTTGTCATTGTGCTTGACAAGCATTTATTCTCTTTTTTCGGTTTGGTTCTTTTGGGCGTGTATCTTTAAAACCACCTAAACCCAACACAAAATACAATAACCCTTTTCAAAATATTCTAGCAGACAGATTAGACATATTTTGAAGGTATAACATCCCATTATTTTGCCGAAAGCAGCAGAATTTAACAGACAAGTGACCCTGCACACTCATAAGCCTCAAGCTCCGCCCTTCACCCAAAGCCCCACCCCTTTCAAAAGGGGGCGGGGTTAATTACCATACTTACAAGGATGGCATTCATTCCTGACGCTATGCCATAGACCAACCCTGCCAGGCGGGCTGCATATGTATACTCTCTCAAATCATCCTTCAACAACCTGAGAAACAGGTAAGTCATGTTGCAGTGCAGCGGGTCTGCATATAGGTAGCGACTAGCAGGATGGGAAAAAAAAAGAAAAGGGGAAAAAAAGTACAAATGGAGTGATTTTTCTATGGAAGGGTCATGACAAAAAAGGAAACAGGTTGAGAGGGACCACAGACAGAGTATGAATATGCAGCCTCGGCTCCGGCGACTATCTAAAGCTAGTCTACTTCAACATCCGGAAAAACAACACTAAAAGAATGAGAAGAGTTTTTAGCTGTGTAAAGGCCACAAACAAAGATTTGGGGTTACAACCGCAAGGACAGCAACCACTGGTAGTCATTTGTTTGTGTGTGAAGTTGGACTGTCGTCCTCACAGGAGGAGCATGTTGGGAAACAGTGGCATGGGGAAATATTAGGATACTTACATACATCCCATAGACGGTATTTTGAAGGTCATAGTTCAGGCCAGCTAGCTCGGCTGCATATGCATACTCGTTCAGGGAATCCTTGAGCAGCTCAAGGTACAAATACGCCATGTTACAATGCAACGGGTCCACGTACGCAAACGGGCTGTGGAAAAAACGCATGTGATAAACCCGGTCACTTGTAACTTTAGTACGAAGGGTCGATCTCTGAAAAATGTTATTGTAGTTTCTTAATGGTTTCGAGTAGTTAAACAGTTAGTTAACAGGTTAACAGGATAAAAAAAAATAAAAATCAGTATTTCTATAACTTTAAAATGAGGTTAGTTGGTCTACAGCAAAACACTTCACTGTTGGGAGGGGAAGAAAAAGTATCAGTAAAACCTGTAAACTAGTAAAAAAAATTTCGGGTGAATCTCATGACACCTGTCAAAACAAGTCCAGATCATCTCACATTAAAATCATTTCTAATTTAATCATTACATTTTCATTAAATCTGTGAATAATATTTTGCAGATTTAAAAAAATCTTATTTAAAAAAACCCTACTACTAATTATTAATATTATGCAATAGGGGTGCTCTGATTGATCGGCTACCGATCACTATCGGCCGATAATAGCTTTGGGATGTTTGATCGGCTGTCTCTATAATGGCCGATCTCAAAAAAATGATCTCAAGCTGATGACGTGTGTCTGCCGTGCGAGGTTTGGCACGACATGCAGCGGCACCGTCTCAGTCTGGCACGGGTGAAATAATTATAATGCTGAAGGTGAGGTACAATTCATATAAGTCATTTGAAATTTTTCACAAATAGCGCGAGTGAATGACCGCACACTCTCTCTTCCCTCTCAAAATGCGCAAATGGCTTCAAATCACATCTGCACTATAAGCGAGCTGCACAGTTGACAGGAATTATCACTTGCACATTCGAGGCAGTGTTGCATCATCACTAAAGTTTATGAACTGCATTTCTTTTTAATTCTTGCCAGTGTTTAAACCATTCAGCGCTCGCATGCTCTCCTGGAGACTGAGCGCTCATGCACACTCAAAGCGCGCACACATAACGCCAGGTTCACACATTCTCCATTTGCAGTGCGTATGCGGTGAGTATTTTTTTCCACACTCGTGTTAATGGATTTTAAAACATTCACACGGCACATAGTCGCGGTACGGCAGTGCGTTCCATGAGTGGTGCGCCTGCTGCAGTGCAGAGATCGTTTCCGCTGCACGCGCTGAATTAAAGTGACAGCGCATTGTTCGCTGTAAATATGAAAACGAAAATGTAGTAATTACACCATAAACGCATATATAATTAAAGTTTGCTGTGTTTCAGTCAACACATATGGCTTGTTGGCTAGGTTTAAAGGAAAAGAGCACTTTTAGATAAACAAGGCAATAATAGATGGCACTCGTGGAGGTAGGAAAAAAAAAAGTTCTTTATGAACCACAGGACTGCTTGTAATAATTCAGGCCCTGAATAAGTGTCTAAAAATCCTGATTGGAGTATTACTATAATTCCACATGATAAAAATAAGGCTTTAAAAAGACCGGTATCGGTGATCGTATCGGCAGATACTGCTTTCTGTGATCGGCCTCAAAAATCCTGATCGGAGCACCCCTATTATGAAAAAACAAATGGACAATCCCTACTATGTACAGTTTTTATGCTGAACATACCTGAAAAACTCAAAGTTTAAACAAGCCTTGGGTAGGAAAAATTTGTCATCTTGTTTGAACCAAACTTTGCTCATTGCTGTGTCCTAAAAAGAAAAAGAAAAAAGATTCAGGAAGAAATAAAAGAATGTTTGAGAGGCTTTCAGTAATTCATGTAAAATTACTCCTAGTGCAAATTATACAAAATAGTTTTAACAACACACCTTTATCAAAGTTGGGACAGATGGGGAATCCTTTTCTAGAGGATAAATCTCAAAGTTTGTCGGGATGAATTCATTCTTCATTGGCAGTTTGAACTTTCCATTGAGGTCTGCATTTTGCCATTTCTGAAATAAAAAAAAGAAAAGGAAACCAACGATTTGGTTTACAGTAAACCAGAGTCTGCTAGAGTAGAGTTTATAGCATTTTTACAAAAATCATCAATCTGACTTGCTTATTTCAGAGCTCAGCACAAGGCTAGTCCCCTTTGATCAAATATACAATGCTCATAATACATGGATCCTCCCTACACCCTTTTAGTTTCCGGTCCAGACCATTTAACACTAGTCTAAATTCTGAATGAAAATGAAGATAAGGTTTCTGTGCATACTTTGAACAGGAAAGAACAAAAAAATCAAACATGACCAAAACAAAATGTGTCTCACCTTAATAGCATCATCAGTAATCGCTTCCTGTTTGTACTGCGTGCCGTACCACTCCTCAGTCCGGTCTGTCTGCCCTTCAAACGATTTAGAGACAACAGCGACCCTAAAAGAAATAAAAGTGAAGCCAAAAGAATTGCAAGATCACTGCACCAGACACAGCATGACACAGTCCATTTCTCACAACTCCCTTGAGGAAAAAAGGCCATACAATTAAGCTTTTATCAGATCTCTGCCTCAGTAAATAGATGGGGAATTATGGTCATTACATCAATCAAAGGTTCGAGTCTCCCGGAGCTTCTCAATCTGCCGTGCAGGGCTTTAGATCAATGCACCATTTCTGGACATTTTAGACCGTCCTGATCAATAGAGAACTTTTGGAAAAATTACGTGATATTCTGGACTCCCCTGCATCAATCAACTACATAAGAGCCCAGAATAGGTTCGGTCTAAAAACCTGAACACTCTTTCCAGAAGTAGTCTAAATCACACAAGGTTACCAGCAGGATACAGCAGTTCCAGACCATTTACCCACTGCCTGATGCTTAGTGCACACAAAAACAGCAAGTGCTTTCTCAATCTGTCAAGCTTTAATTTAATTGGTGCTACAAAATTTCCAGCACTGAGAGCATAGATTTTTATTCAGTTCTACAGGAAAAAGTGGAAGTGTTGTTTACAAGGTACTGGGTTTCTACAGTGCACACTTCTGAGGAAGAAGAACTACTTGGTGGATTTGGCAACGTTTATGAAAAAACAGGATACAAGTCAAAATGTCATTTCAAATTCTGATAAACCCACTGCTAAATGTCACAATAACTGTGCTTGGTCATTTTAAATATGGTACAGATGGTCTCTAGCTGTCCAAGTTGGCAGTTCTTGGCCAGAAAAGGCTAGATCAGATTTTCACAGATAGCCAGAAGTCTGGCTATGTGAGACTTTGGTCATCTAGTGTTGCAGAGCTTTTAGCAAGGTCAGTGGTGTAGTCAATCACACAAGAGGTATGACAAGCAGTAAATCACCAGATCTGAAGGCAAAGTCTTGATCTGAACGGTTTGGAAATACTAAGACAAAATTAAATACAGCAACCCTACAAGTACTTCCATCCCAAAAACAACAAGAGTAGCAATGGTATGGGGTTGAGATGCAGTTCAAACAGAGACAAATGCTCTTTTAAAGCTGGAAAGGAAATTTTATTTGAAAGCCTTCGTCACACTGGTGAGAATCAGAAGTGGGATTCTTTCAAACACAGCAAGAAAATCCAGTGAAAAAAAAAAAAAAAAATCTTCAAAAACAGATAAAAAGGAATAAGCAATCTGAGCCCAGTTTGGCCCCGAGCAGCACTATATTAAAGAAGCTGAAATGTGCTTTGCACGGGTTCAAATATGAAGCTCCTTCAGAAGGTTTTTGAAGAGAGTGATATGTCTGTTAAACTAATCTCATCCTGAGGTGAAACTAAATATCTTTCAGATCGATCCACAACAACATTTATCAGGGGTAACACAAACCACAGTGTTTTGGTTTAATATATGGGATTAGCAATTTGAAAAAGAAAAGGAAAAAAAAAAAAAACACCACCAATATTAAATAAATTATTCAGAATGCTTTTTTTCCACAGGTTACATATACACACTAGGGATGTGCATCTCCATAACTGAGGCTGATGCGATAGACATCTCGATGCATAGCCGATGATACAATACATTAAAAATACATATAAAGCAGCTACTGATGTGATACGGTTCACCCATATTACGATGCAGTGCGATCTGATTTCGATTTGATTCAACAATGCGATTCAATGCAATGGGAAAAAAAAGCTACGCAATATACAGTATATATACACACATAAATAATTTAAAATATGTTAAAAAATTATGCATTGTGATACAAATACCAACTTGTATCCGATGCACACTCTTAAATCGATGCACTTATGTGCATGTTACAAAAATGAAAGACCACCTTGTGTGTGCTCACCTGACATTCTCTGGTCTCAGTTTATCAAGCACCATCTCGATCAAGTCTGGCCTGAACTCCTCCAGCAAGTATTCAGCAGCCAAGACTTCCTCCAGCGGATAGTACTGATACACAGAGAAATGGGCATTATATTCAGAAATATTCTTATCTTCTATATCTTTTGCTCTCAAAGAATATCTGATCTTTTCATAGCCTTCGAAAGCTTTTCAGTGTTAAAATGTATTTTATGGCATCATACAATACAATGCACTCAACCTTACATTTCTAAAGTGACCAATGAGCCAGAAGCAATATACACAGTGATTAACATCATTCTTGACTAATTTTGTGAACTTTTGGTGGTTTAAAATAATCAGTGTAGAAAAATGCAAAACAGCCATTTGTCTTTAATTCTCGAGCCAAGTTACACAATACTGATCAGTTGGTGTAATAATGCATACTGTTCCAAACACTAGTTTTGAAGTAAACAGAATGCAGCGTGCTGTTGTATGCAGTACACAAACACAAAATAATTCAAATGAAACACTGGCTATGATCTCCTGACAAAACACTGAGCAGCACCCTGATGACACAAGCAACTGTAACCATGGTGACAACCTTTTAAAGTCTTTAATGAGACACCTACATGCAGCAGTCCAGCCACTTTAGACGTGTATCCACGAGGACGTTCCTTATCCTTAAATCTGAAAGCCACAGTGTTCAAATCCTGCAAAAACAAAATGTAGAGACAAATCAGTGATGTCCTAACCACCAAGTCTCATTGTCAGTAGCACTGTATGAAAATTCACCTGGGCCTGTATTCACAAAACATCTTAAGACTAAAAGTAGCTCATTTTTCTCAAATCTCGCCGATTTAGGAGAAAAAACTTAAAAATAATGGGCGTGTCGGTCCTAAATTTAGGACTCCTACATTTTTGTTCGAAGAGTATTTCACAAAGCATTTTAGCGCTAAAATTAGCTCCTAAATCTGTGAAACGTTAGGAGTAGTGAAAAGGACTCCTAAGTCACTAAGACCAAATCTGAACTATCCTAAAACGGCTGTTGCCAGCAATCTACCTCGGAATATTAACATTTTAGAAACATTAGATGATAATGAGATTTTAAAAAGGTATGCTTTGGTTTGGAGGTTATCCCAACTCCAAATTTTTTATTATATCCTTAATACATAGCTGTTCACGTGTCCAGTTTTTCTTTTATGTTTGCATGTCTTACTATCAGCCATGATTATTCTACTCTGCTAATTAAAAGGCTGTTTATATGCATATTACCAAAATTTTATTAGTTGCAGAAAAAAAATTTTAGTGGCCGATCAAACAAATGAAGTGGCGAAATCACGGAGTTAGTGACGGACAAATCGTTAACGGCTGGTCTGTGGTAATATAGAATAGTACATCGGGCAGGACATCCATATGCTCACCTAACATTCATCGACCTCAAATATGGCTTATCATCTGAAATAGAAATATGTATGTAGTAGCAACTTTACATGGCAGCTCAATCTAATGTTATCTTTTGTATCTGTAAAGACTACGTTTATTCGTGTGCACTCAGAATAACAACGAAATGCTGCGCTTTTTTAAAATAATGAAAGCAAACAGGATGCGCTTTCTGCCATCTCGGACTCTGTGAACTTGAGCACGTCACTTCGAAACTCCGTGTATGCTTGCCTTATTACAGACATGAAAAATATATCTATAGAGAGTGAAACTTCTAAATGAACCAATTCAAATAGAAAACAAATATTCTCAGATTATGTAATACGTATGAAACATGCATACAGGTGCATACTTCGGAGATGACAGTCAGTGTCAGTGTCGCCGACTTCATCTCTTAAACCGAAAACAGAAAGCACTAGTGTAACAATAAATTAAAATGTTAATGCAGTGTACTTGCTGTTTTTCCCCAACACATTCATAATTATTATATTTGCCGGTGCGCTGTGGCAAGCCTTTTTTGCGTGCGCTTGAACGCTTATTAGGCTATGTAGGCAATTAAAGGCTCATTATTATGGTTTATATGGTTTATTAATAAAAGTGTGACTAATAGTCGACTAACGCTTAAAAATGAACGACGACTAGTCGACCAGAAAAATCTTTAGTCGATTATGTAATTATGAACGCGATATAACAGTAATCTACGGCTCTGAGTATTAAATGCCGCTCCATCTGAAAGCACGTGATGGAGATTTACTATTCACAGAACCGGCTTTACTGACGAGATGCGCATGACAATCACATGTGATTTATCGTGCAGCCCTAAGTAGTGCTAGGCAGTATACCGGTTCATACCGAATACCGGTGTTTATTTTTGTTATGATATGAATTTTTTAAATACCGCAATACGGAATGTCGCTTAAACAATGTTCGAAACGCGACACTGTTTGAAAGGGGTCCGTTTTCACTGTTGCACTGTGGTGAGGGAACAGCTGTATGTGTTACTAAGCGTGAACGTTCCGAAACTGAAGCTGTAGAACTAATAGAACGTGATGACACAGAAGAACTCATCCACAATATCCACACTGACCACCACAAATATCCACCACCCCCTGCCATCAGCTCCCGCATCTCACACACACGAACGCGACTTTAGCACTAGATTTAGCAACTTTCAGACCCTTTTAGCGGCTTTTTTTCCATAGAATATTCATACTGACTGTAACGAAAGGGTCTACCAGTGAGTGGCGCAGGTGTCACACATTAGCATTTACTCCACCGGCCTCACTCCGTTCCCACGGCTCTCGGCCCCGCACCTCTCGTCACACTGACAAACCTAGCAACTTTTTTGGATAAACCTTAGCTATGGTTCAGTTTGAACCAATTCAAATAGAAAACAAATATTCTCAGATTATGTAATACGTATGAAACATGCATACAGGTGCATACTTCGGAGATGACAGTCAGTGTCAGTGTCGCCGACTTCATCTCTTAAACCGAAAACAGAAAGCACTAGTGTAACAATAAATTAAAATGTTAATGCAGTGTACTTGCTGTTTTTCCCCAACACATTCATAATTATTATATTTGCCGGTGCGCTGTGGCAAGCCTTTTTTGCGTGCGCTTGAACGCTTATTAGGCTATGTAGGCAATTAAAGGCTCATTATGATTTATTAATAAAAGTGAGACTAATAGTCGACTAATGCTTAAAATGAACGACTACTAGTCGATCAGAAACATCTTTAGGCGAGGGCAGCCCTAATGCATATTGACTAATTGTTTACGAGAAGCATAAGAGGCTGACAATTAGCTGAATATCAAGCCTACTTGTTTAATTAGTGACACTTAGCCTGCATTTTAAAATCTTTATTTGAATGTGGCAACATAATATTGCGCGCTACAATATTTCTATGAATAAATCTCCGACAGAGACTATCAGCCAATCACTGTGTGCATAGCTAGTAAATATGCTGCCATCATCCATAGAAACAAGGTCAACCCCGCCCTTACTCTTAGCTTAAGACTTCTGTCTATTCCTTAGTAAAAGTTTGTCTCAGCGGCTTTGTGAATAGATTTTAAGAGAAAACTAAATGTTAATGCAGTGTACTTGCTGTTTTTCCCCAACACATTCATAATTATTATATTTGCCGGTGCGCTGTGGCAAGCCTTTTTTGCGTGCGCTTGAACGCTTATTAGGCTATGTAGGCAATTAAAGGCTCATTATGATTTATTAATAAAAGTGCGACTAATAGTCGACTAATGCTTAAAATGAACGACTACTAGTCGATCAGAAAAATCTTTAGGCGAGGGCAGCCCTAATGCATATTGACTAATTGTTTACGAGAAGCATAAGAGGCTGACAATTAGCTGAATATCAAGCCTACTTGTTTAATTAGTGACACTTAGCCTGCATTTTAAAATCTTTATTTGAATGTGGCAACATAATATTGCGCGCTACAATATTTCTATGAATAAATCTCCGACAGAGACTATCAGCCAATCACTGTGTGCATAGCTAGTAAATATGCTGCCATCATCCATAGAAACAAGGTCAACCCCGCCCTTACTCTTAGCTTAAGACTTCTGTCTATTCCTTAGTAAAAGTTTGTCTCAGCGGCTTTGTGAATAGATTTTAAGAGAAAACTCTTAAAAGGTTTACTGCCATTTACGAGAACTCTTAGTGGTAAGATAAAATGTTTTGTGAATACGGGCCCTGGTGTTTATCATAGACTAGGGTTTGTGAATACTAAACTATCTTGTTCCAAACCTCTATTTCGTGATTTGATTCAGTGTACAGCTCTACTTTTGATTTATTCTCCCAAATTTTGACGAATTCCATGACATTCTGGGTTACACAGTAAATTCCATTTTTTTTCTGAATGGAATTCATAAATCTTTCCACATTTTCTGCATTGCAGGATTCTACTTTAACAAGCATGTTCATACCTTACACTCCTGAAAGACCCACTCTTGAGGGCCCTCTGTCCGCAGCTTCTGAACATACTGGAACATGTGGAAGATGATATCCTCGACATGCACTGGAGATACAGGAAATACAGCTCAAGCCATCAAAAACATACTGGCCAGCACCAAAACACACACAAAAACACTCCAGGTCCTTACACAGCCCCTCTTCTGTCAAGTCCACATTAATAATGAAGAACATGAATCCTTTTGCTCCTTCTTTCTGGCCTCCGACTAGTGTGTTTACCCATCCTGAGAAGACAAGAGTGCATCCATGAATCCATGGACACAATGCATGGTTGAGATCGGAAATATATGGATCCTTATATTTTACCTTAAATCTAAGCAAATGATCTTTAATTTTTCACACGTTTTTATCATTTGGCCACTCAAAGAAAAAGCTTTCCTGACAAACTCTCTCACCTTTAGCTTTGAGCTCAGACAGAAGACTCCCTGGACCCTCATGTCCAATCAGATGGCCCAGATAATGACCTGGATTTGATTTGTAGTGCTTCTGCAGGTCTGGGATAGGGAAGGTCACATACAAGTTTCTAATGTCCTTGATAGGCACAACTTTATAAAATTGCTGTGGGAGAAGAAACAAGAAAAATTGATGATTGAATCAGACAATAAGAAAACACAGTAGCAGAGAACATTCCTTAAAAGAAAAGGAAATTATGTGCTGCAAACTTGGGTTTAATGCAGTAGAATTAGTCATTTACAAACTCAGTGGTCATTAACTACTTTACACTACTGTTTGGGTTCAGTAAGAAATTTATATTTTAATTTGGCCAAAATACATTAAATTGATCACAAATGACAGTAAAAACATTTATAATCTTTATTACATTTTAACTGCTGTTCTTTTGAACATTCTATTCAACAAAGAATCCTGATAAATATTAAGCAGCACAGCTGTTTTCAACAATGATAGTAATAAGAAATGTTTATTGAGTGCTAAATCATCACATTAGAATGATTTCTGAAGCATCATGTAACACTGAAGACTGGAGTAAAGATGAAAATTCAGCTTTGCCATAACAGAAATAATTTGCATTTTAAAATCTTAAAATATAAATAGAAAACAGTTCTTTCTATTGTAATATTTCACGATATTACCATTTTACTGTATTTTTTTTATTAAATAAATGCACCTTTGCTTAGCAGAAAACACTCCTTTGAAAAACATTACATTTTACTGACCTCAAACTTTGAACAGTAGTGTATAATACCAAAGGTTCAGTTCTGATGAAGCATTTCCATTAGATGTCTCTAACAAGGAGCAGGTTTAGGGTGCATGACTGGAGGTTTAGATCTTACCCTCAGGTGTTCTTCCTGGAAAGGGTGTGATGGGAATTCTGGGACAGGGACGTTCTTGTTCTCGACCTCTCCAAAAAGCTTCACCACCATAGATGTCAAATCATCCAGCGACTCTACAAAAAAAAAAAATTATAAAATGTGAGCGTTAAACTCAAACCGAAACCTTCATCTCTGCACCCTTCAGAATACATACTACAAACTATGATTCATTCAACAGAATGACAAACAACAAGGCAGATTTGATAAAAGATTCAGCATCAGACTGAAACCTAAGTGAGAAATCTTCCGTGCTTTGAATGGACCTCACAGATCATTGCGTTTACGGTTAGCTACATTTAAGAACGAATATCTGAGCCTGTTTGTTGCAGAATTCTGCATTTACTTTTTTTTTTAAACAGAATGAACAGGAAAAGCTTGCAGATTGAAAAGTGGAAATGTTCTTCATCCACTAGCAAGTGTAAAACGTAAGAAATCAATTTAAGGTTGGTTTATGTGGCCAATGACTGACCTCTGCCCAGCACACACAATCCCATAAGGTTGGAGGAATAGTAGGTGGAGTGAAACTTGAGCAGCTCCTCACGGATATCAATGCCCTGTTGAGATGGCCTTGTCTCAAGGGTTAACTTATTGCCTTAACAAAAAGAGACAAATCACAAAAAAATTATTGGAGAACAACCAGCACTGATAAGAACATAAAGGACAGTCAATGGGCACTTGGCAGTTTGTGAAGGCAGCTTTAAATTCACAGAGCTCACATATGGCTACAGACCTGCCAGAATTAAACTGTGAAGAAACATTTGGAAAAAGTGATATTCTGTCATGCAAATAACAGTTAAGAATGTTAACTTTTGCTGCAAAAAAAAACTTTAACATATACATCTATCAGAATGCATTTTATTTTTTGAATGCACATCTGTTTTTCTCTAAATGGTTCTGATTAAAATGAGGGTAAAGGACAGAACAAATCACTTTTGTGATCAGAACAAATCACTTTTTTTAAGTGCAAGCAAGCCTTATATAACTCAAGGCCGCCACCATCTGGCTATTATGGGCAGAGATAAATCTTCTCAAAGAAGATTAGACTAAATTGATCTAGACATTATCCTCTAGCTTTCTACTGTCCTTCACTGAGAAGGAAGTATAGATAACATTTATGGCACCCCATGATGGGAAAAAGGCATGTTTCAAAAGATCTTAGGTCTACAAACAGAGATAATGGGAAAGTATCTACATGAAAGATTAAATCAGCCGTGAAGCATTTCCATACCAGTGCCAAATTTGCTAAAAGGATGTTTAGGGTTCCCAGTGGCTTTCTCCAACTGAAACAGCCGCCATGCGTCATTCATGAGATTCTTCTCATGTTCTGAATCCACTGCGTTCACCTCTCGGTCCTTACAGCTCTCATCAAACAGTGGACAGAGAAAGAACTGGGCAAATCTATGAGACAATGTCAGTCAAACACCATTTAATGCACTGTTTAGATAAAGCTTGTTTAAACAATCAATGTCAGCCTACAGCTGCAAAACACTACTTGTTCCTGTTAAAAGTCATTTGCATAAAATCAGAAATTACAAACATCCAAATTGACACGAGCAACTGCCATGCAAATTAAATGTACACATCGAGTGTAACACTGCTGCAAGTAACATGGTGGTCTGCACGGTTTACGATAAATATGCAAGGGACAAAATACCTAAAATATGGAATAGGGTCAAAATATTTATTTAAAATAAAATACACCCTTTCACAGCCTTTATGAGTTGCCATAATCCCACTATAATTTGACATTAAACAAATGGCAAGCTTAAGTGCGCCAACAAACTAGAGTTTAAGATGCATCAAAGCTCAAATGAATCCAATGACTTCAACAAGGATTATGTATTGCAAAACATGCAATGCAGTTTGCAAAAGTGACATTCTGCATTGCAAACCACGGTTAGGAATATTCACTTTTGCTACACAACACATTTACATATTCATCTGCTGACCAATGAGAATTTTAGAGAGGCGGGTACAGGTGTGCTTTAAGAAATCCAATTTGCTATGTCCGATTGATTTCCAGTGGTCGCTGATGTCCGATTACCCCACAGCTTTTTCAACACCCTCAAAATGCATCCTACACATTCCTACCTGTCAAACACTCACTAAGTGCTTTCTTAAGTGTCCAGTCTGATATGTTTGCAAAATTCTGAGTCATGACCCAGTTTTTGGAGATTAATAATGAATCATTCAAATGTTTCAATGAGCAGGTGGTGTTCTGGGGCACAGAAGCAGATGGGCTCAGGGGGAAACTCTTCTCTCTATATCCCAGCAACCCGATTCCTCCTGGACATGTAACTCCACACCGAAAGGCATCGTGACACCTGAAGGTCTAAACCCTGTTCACCTTTTCATAAGTTCAAACAGTGCACACATCACTCTTCAGCATCTAAAACAGACCAGCATTCCAGATGGCTCTTTAATAATTCACCAATTGCTCTTTTTTTGGATTAATTTACCTGTCCAAAGCCCCTTGTAGATGCTCATGGGATACATCAAAGTAGTAATTGGTGTGCTCTCCACTGGTGAAGGCATTGGAGCTGCCGGCGTGCTCACTCAAAAACTGGCTGTACTCGTTCTCTTTGGGGTACTTCTCGGTTCCCAGAAACAGCATGTGCTCACAGAAGTGGGCCAGTCCTGAAATGTTCTCGGGATCTGACAAAGAACCTGCAGGATAGTAAGAGAAGAAAAGCAGGAGATTAAGTAGCGCAAGAAAATACTGACAGTTTGACAAACTTGTAAACCGAGCTGACTCCACTGGATGACGACAGATTCAGGCATATTCAAGATCCTCATGCTTAAATCCTTAGTTACACAAAGGTCTGCACGGTTTGCTACAGTACTAAAGGCATTAGAACACTTAAACAACCAGCTCTACCATAATATATTAGTCAGACAGATGGGTCTCCCAAGTCTTTGGAGCAAGGGTTCTCAACTCCAGCCCTCAAATCCCACTTTCCTGCAGAGTTTAGCTCCAACCTTGATCAAATTCACCTGCCTGTAACTTTCTAGTGATCCTGGAGGAAATGCTTGCAAAACCAAGTTACTCAATTCAATAGGACAATTTTAATTAGAATCAGTATTTCGACTCAGTCAAAAAACTAATTCATGCTACACAAGCAGAACAAATTTGCACAAATCCCCTGTAAAACATTGTTACATTGAAATAATCAATGATATAAACAAATTATTTTTGTTTTTCATTAATAAGGGCCACTAATAGCATTGTGTCACTGTTTAAATGACCGAATCAGTTTGTTGAGCCGGTCCTTTGGTCCTTTTAAGATCTGAAAACTAATTGGAATAGTGTTCAGCATGAACAAAGCCTTAGAAAAGAAAGAAAGAACTCAGATGTGATTCTTGTCGTATTATCAAAAGGCTCTTTTAAAGTGTAATAAGTGAGCATTAAAGAAACACAATGACATTTTTATATCTAATCCACATGTCTACTTACACCATTTCAACATTTCATTCAATGGACTTTTTCTTCTTCTTAACCTCCTGCTTTCTCAAGTGTTTGGGTTGTTGAAAGATGCAATTTCGGGCATTACTTAAGCCCCCCCATAAGTCTGTGCTGACCAGTGTTGGGGGTAATATATTACAAGTAACGTGAGTTACGTAATCAGATTACTTTTTTCAAGTAACTAGTAAAGTAACGCATTACTTTTTAATTTACAAGAGAATATCGGAGTTACTTTTTTTTTCCAATTTATTGATTGACAGCTCTCCTGTCCCCATGTTGAGAGAAATCAGAAGATGTTACTGTAGTTCTAAAATAAATATGAATATGCATTAATTCATCTCACTCACAAAAAAAAAACACAGATTCAGTATTCCTCGAAATGAATAAAAATAATGCAACTCAGAATAAATGTTAAACAACACAAATATCCTTTATGTATTTAATCCCATTCTATTAACCAATGTCTTTGCTTCTGATCTTCGATGATCCAGTTCAACCGTACTAATAAGCACAAATTACTCGAGACAAACATTTGTGTCTTTGTTTATTGCTGAAGTGTGTTGAAATGTCTTCTTCTGCATTCTAGTGTACGGACGTAAATTTACTTTCCCTTCATCCTGAGGCTTATTCATTTAACTTTTGGTGTGAAAAGGCTTTTATATTTGCCAAAATATAACTTTTTTATTTTAAAAACAAACAAGCAAGCCCTGTCCATATTTAAAAAGTAACGCAAAAGTAACGTAACGCATTACTTTCCATAAAAAGTAACTAAGTAACGTAATTAGTTACTTTTTTAGGGAGTAACGCAATATTGTAATGCATTACTTTTAAAAGTAACTTTCCCCAACACTGGTGCTGACACACTGGGTGGTGCTCCAGCTATTATTCAAATTAATTGTTTAAAGTAAATTTTTTTTTCTTAAATAAAGGGCTGAAAAGATGCAACGTGACACAAGGAAGCCTTCAATGACTTGTACAGAGTGGTCTGTTCAGAAACAAAATTATTCAAAACTCTCGTGGGCTTTGAGTTTCTCTCTGCAACAAAGACACAAAACCAGGACAAGGGCATGCCGACAAGGTCTGGACTATTAAAAGTTGCTTTTAGTGAAGTGGAAAGCTACAGAGAGAGACAGAGACCACCCAATCAATTCCGTTAAAACGTAGTTATTGATGGCCAATAATGAAGATGTCCTTCAGGTTAGTAATAAATAACCTGCATTAAAATAGAAGGGATCAGAAAGCAGTAAGTAGAGAGATATATGCAGAATGGAGCAAACAATAAAGAAAACTCTTTCCATTTACCTATGTGGACATCCAGTGCGGCTGATGATTTGTCAGTGGTGGGGTCACTGATGAGAACGGCTTTCAGCCCATTTGTAAACTCGAGTCCTCGATACTCCCGTTTGTCTTCTGGAGAGCGATTGATATCACTCACTACCCTCTTTACAGCCGGATCACTCATTCTGATGGACAGAGTTGAAATACGTCTGGATAAACAAAAGATAAAGTTAAGAGGCCAGGCTAGGGCTGGACAATAATTCAATATCAATATGTATCGCGATATAATTCTTTTCAATAACGGTGATATGAGTTTTAAACACATTTCCGATATTTCGATATACATTACCAGTTTCCCATACATTGATTTATTTGTGGCGTTTGACTTCGTTGAATAAACATGAGCACTGCACGTTTCCAAATCAAAACGCGGCGCGGGTGTTTTATATGAATGTATCTCTGAAGGGAACCGACTGTCTTCAGAAAAGTTTCGATGACATTATCATTTTATCTGATAAAGTAGCGTTCATGAGCGGAGCTGCTTTGATTACAGCCATTACTGGAGAAACTGCTAGTTCTACCGCTCTCAAAGCGCCTCCTGCTGGCAGACAATCAGTTTGCATTTTCAATAAGCCCGTCTCCAGCAACATGTTTTTGTTGTTGTTCTTTTTTTTCTGCAGCAACTCCGAGCACTTTTCCATATTCTTTATCCTGGCTGAAGCACATTTGTTTCAATCTATAACAATAATCAGCCACCCTACATTACAGTCAAAGGTTTTTGAACTGTAAGATTTATGTTTTTTTTAAGAATTCTCTTCTGCTCACCAAGTCTGCATTTATTTGATCCAAAGTACAGCAAAAACAGTAAAATTTTGAAATATTTTCTATTTGAATATTTTGTAAAATGTAATTTATTCCTGTGATCAAAGCTAAATTTTAAGCAGTCATTACTCCAGTCTTCAGTGTCACATGATCCTTCAGAAATCATTCTAATATGCTGATTTGCTGATTATTAATATACAGTTGAGTTTTTTTTCAGGATTCTTTGATGAACAGAAAGATCCAAAGATCAGCATTTATCTGAAATAAAAAGCTTTTGTAACATTATACCATTCAAAAGCTTGGAGTCAGTATGATTTCTTTCTTTCGGGAAATAAATTATAGAAATTAATAATTTTATTTAGCAAGGATGCTTTCAATTTTAAGACATTTATAATGTTACAAAAGATTTCTATTTCAGATAAATGCTGTTCTTCTGAACTTTCTATCCATCAAAGAAACCTGAAAAAAATTCTACTCGGCTGTTTTCAACATAATAATAAATTATTTTTGAGCAGCAAATCAGCATATTAGAATGATTTCTGAAGGATTATGTGACACTGAAGACTGGAGTAATGCTGCTAAAAAATATAGCTTTGAAATCACAGGAATAAATTACATTTTAAAATATTTCCAAATAGAAAAGATATTTGAAATAGTAAAATTATTTCAAAATTTTACTGTTTTTACTGTATTTTGGATCAAATGAATGCAGGCTTGGTGAGCAGAAGAGAATTCTTTAAAAACAATAAAAATCTTACTGTTCAAAAACTTTTGACTGGTATGTTAGAAGATATTAATAATTAATAAGGTGAGTCTGAGATGTTTATTTGACAGTGATTTCACATTTCTTGTTTGTATGAAAGCTAAATACAAATAAAAGGTGAACATTAATTTATTTGTGCTGGTTTTTTTTCTAAAGTATTATATGGGTTTATATTAGGGATGCACGATATATCGGCCACCATATCGGTATCGGCCCATATCGGCTCATTTTTTCTGTTATCGGTATCGGCCTGATAAGAAAATTTGGCCGATATCTTAAAGCCGATAAATAATGCATTATTTCCTTCAGAGACACTTCAGATGCGCGCTGTTCGTTTGCAGCCTTTTGTGCAATTGTACATTGTAATATTGTGTTTATTTGATGTATATCTGATTTATCTCATATAGAATGCGATTGGTTAAGTTAAAAGAGCGCTTCAGTTTACCAGTGATCATCTTTAGCTCAGCACACGCAGCTCAAACAGCAGTGCACAACATTAATAACTATGATTGGGAATGTCGTGTATATAACATTCTAATGAGAACATTATCATAATAAAACGTTGTGAATTCTTTGGGTTTAGTTGCCGTGTTTCAGCGCGTTGTTATGGGAAGAGCGCATCCACAACAGGATCACACATTCTGACTATAGCACGCAATAACTGCATCATTTTGAACATATATAAATTGTAATATTATGTTTATGTTGTATTAATATTAATCTCAGGATGCATTTCCTTGAGTTAAATAAGCTGCCAGCAAAACGCTTCAGTTTACCGTGTTCATTCAGCTCTTCAGCTTCAGCACGCGCAGCTCAACGGCTGCTATTTAAAACAGTGGTATTAATTTGTTACTTTTTCAAAATCATTGATACATTATTAATAACAACAACCACTTGTATTTTTCTCTTATTATTTTCATCAACAATATGGTTTAGTAATTAAAATCATTTAATTATTGTCCGTGCAGAGGCTATTCCGTTTTATTGATCTATGGCGCATTCATTTTGATTCTTTACACGTGTAATGATGTCCAGTGACTTGTTTGCATTATTTATGCATAATTTTATTTATTTGTAAGACTTTTTTATGACTAAATTTGGTAATGGGAGAGTAAAAATATTTTTAAAACGTACACCGTTCAAACTAGGCTGCTTATGTTGAAGTGTTTGGGATGTGGCTTTTAATGATGAGACCTTTTTTGTAATCAGGCTCTCAAAAAGTATATAACAATTTGGATATAGATTTATCGGCCAACATATCGGTTATCGGCTTTCAAAAATAAAGAATAATCGGTTATCGGTATCGGCCAAAATTTTCATATCGGTGCATCCCTAGTTTATATGAGGTGTCAGACTTGGCAAATTCATTTTTCATAAGTTTGTATGCACAGACATCTGTTGTGGGCATTCTTGGCAGTTTTTACAAGGCTTTTTTAAATAGTGTTCATATCGATATCGGAATTATATTGTATCGACCGAAATTAAGAAATATATTGTGATATAAATTTTGCCCATATCGTCCAGCCCTAGGCCAGGCATTATCAAACAAACTCTTAATGAATGACTTCCTGCTGGGAGGAATTTCAATGGGCAGACAAACTCCACATGTCAAGCAAATTTCACAATCAGTCAGACATACAGAAACCATCTAGATCAGAATGTGAATTAAGACGTCATTTAGTTTAAAATGTTACACTTTAATTAAAATTAGGCTCAGTCCGTTAAATTAGTTGAAGTGCTAGATTTAGTTTGAAAGCATTACCTTAGCCTAACTGTACTCTAAGTGTACGTTTAGTCTATTAGCTTACTTGAAACTTAAGTTCAGTTGAGACTAAACTTGCACTTGAACTAAACCACTAATGTAGCTGCATTAGTGGTTTAGTTCAAGTGCATGTTTAGTCTCAGTTTAAGCGAAATTGTCTTGGTTGAAGTATACATTTAGACCGATTAGTTTAAGAGTAAATTGAGATTAGGTTGTAGATTGTGTCACGTTACTTTAGTTTAAGTGATTTAGTTATGCGTATGTTCAGTTTAAGTCGAACTTAAATGTAAACAGTCCAGCCGTCTTTCAGCGTTTTTCGTGGGCCTTTAAGTTTTAAATTGACTTACTGTTGAGTTACATTAAAAACAAACGAGAAATTGAACGGACTCAAACACTTTCAGAATTTAAACAAAAAAATATGTTGGAACATTATGAAATACTGTGTCATGAGCTAATGCTATCGCCAGCGAATCGGGCCGCCGCTGAACGAACACAACAAACAAAACACATATTTGACACTTACCTAATAGCTCGAATGAAAACAGTGGTTAATATCATAAAAGCGGAAGAAAACTCGCTGTAAGGGCCCACCGGCTAGCACATTTCTGCATACTTCAGTACTGGATAACAAAACTCTGCCGAAGCCGTCAGGACGCCATGATTTCTGCAGACAAAACCAATCAAACTCGGATCAGCCGCGGGCCGCTTGTTGATTAATTTACATGTAATATGAGATATTAACCATTACATATATGTATACACTCACGTGGAACATATATTGTTATCAAAAATGTTTGAAATACCCATTTGTTTCGCTGAAGTGGTTGGAATTGCTTAGTCACGCCTTGCCGACGCTTGACGTTACGAAACAGGCCACGCCCACATCCAGGTTTAGTAGTAATTAGAGTATTTGGTTACACTTTACTTGAAGGGGTGTGCATAAGACTGACATGACACCTTCATAATCATGACATGATACATGTCATGAATATGAAGGAGGTTTTATGCATGTTTATGACAACTGTCATTAAGTGTCATTCGCTCAGTTATGTCATTTTTAATGCAAAGATGACATTGTTTGAGATGTCTTTGTTATGGGCTATGGTTAGGGGTAAGGGTAGGGGTAGGGTTAGGTCAAATAATGTCATATTTGCATTAAACTGAGCGAATGACACTTAATGACAGTTGTCATAAACATGCATAAAACCTCCTTCATATTCATGACACGTGTCATGTCATGATTATGAAGGTGTCATGTCAGTCTTATGCACACCCCTTCAAGTAAAGTGTTATCGAGTATTTAAAGAGACCCCTGATTTAAGCGTCCAGCTGTCCATCTCTCTCTCTCTCTCTCTCTCTGATTATGATTTGCTACTGACATAATCTTAAAACTCTTACTGATCTAATCCCTTATTGATTAATTATTTTGTGATAGGGTAGACATGATGCAAACATTATAGGTTAAACGTATAATATGTAAAAGGGAAAGTGTGTTGTTCTGTAACTGGTCACAGTTTCTTTTGTTTATCATAATTTTTAATCACAGATCGCTTCAATTCTAAAATGGTTTGAGAAGCATGTCATGCTGCAGCTCTTTCTGACTGAACTGTCATTGCTTGACATTTAATGTCAACTAGACAACAACAACTTTGAGTGTGTTACACTCTAAAAAAAATGCTGGGTTGTTTCAACCCAACTTTGGATCAAATATGGACTAACCCAACTGTTGGGTTACATTTTTACATTACATTTTTAACCCAAAAGTTGGGTTAGTCCATATTTGACCCAGAGTTGGGTTGAAACAACCCAGCATTTTTTAGAGTGTACTGTCATAACGACCTCAGACAAGAACAAGAACACATCACTACTATACAAAACTGCAGTTTACTTCTCTTAAAACAAAAGATCAGTTAAAGATAGCTTCCAGGTTTCCATTTATGTTATTTTGGTGCATCTGGAAAATGTACGACGTTAGAGAAAGCGCACAGAAACTGAACTTTGGTTTCAATTCACTAACAATAACGTTACACATTTTGTTCAGTACAGATTATACTGTACAGCATTACACAATGATGCATACAAAAATAAGATAGCAGGGAAAAAAAAGAACAAGTTATTATAAACGATCAAATAAAATAAAAAGTGCCAGGGGTAATAATATACAAATATTATAATATCAAAAAAAAAAATCTTTAAATATATATAAAAAGCAAAATAATCATATAAGAATAAAAATAAGTGTACAAAAGGGTGGTTATTGAATCACTAACCCTGACAGACAAATGTAACTGAATATTAATTTCATCGGCTTGTTATTTTTCATGTTTTGTTTTCAAGTAGGCTATATGACAAACAATAATACAAAATGTTCTGCAAGATCTAAAGATGCAGTAAGGAGCTGGGAGCTTGATTTGCTCTTAAACAGTCTTTAATACTCTCTACAACAATTTCATCATGACAAATAAGCACAGAAACGTCGCAGAGGTCATGTCAGCTGTTTGGGAGATTTGCAGAGCCAGAATGAAGAATCAGGGCTGAATTTGTGATTTCTTGTCTACAGCATGAGAATCAGTGGTTACAGCAGCTGTTCATCAGAATAACCCATTAAAGCGTTGATGAGCATGCCTGTGAATGCTCCGCCTCGCGCTCGTCCTGTAGGTGGCACGCCGTGATCGTATAGTGGTTAGTACTCTGCGTTGAGGCCGCAGCAACGCCGGTTTGAATCCGGGTCACGGCAGATTTTTGTGCAGTAAAGTCCCGAATTCATTATTACGGATTCTGAGTATTTACACAGCCAAATCAGGATGGTCACAGAATGAATCTAAAATAGCCGTGACAGATTAAAAAGACTGACACATCTTAACATTGACGTAGTCACGTTGCGGATGCGTCAGTGTTGTCCTGACGTCGCACCAATAAGTCATTTTGATCACTTGGTGATATTACAATTGCTAAGAATATGAATCATACACACACCGGTGTTGCCAACTTAGCAATTTTGTTCGACCTCCAGAGGATTCGGAAAAGGAAAAGGAAGCCGGAAGTATCACGTTGCTATGCCAACACATTTAGAGCATCGTTGAGCTCTCACACTAATTAAATGAAGGAGAATTATTTCTAAATTTGGAAAGCAATTAAAAAAAAAAAAAAGGTTTTACTTGTTTTATTTTGTTCAATGTTTGAGGAGCTGCAGCATACATACAGCAGGCATCTATTAGAGAAAAAAGGAGGAGGTTATTAAAAACAAAGTTTATCCGTTTTTACCGAGGCGAATTAAGGTAAGTTGTAAACACCACATCTGCGCTTGTGTGTGTTACATCTGCCGGTGCCAGCATTTTTCAAATTACTCTATCCTTGATATGTGCTGAGTAAACTCGGTGTTTTCCAAAGTTACGATTGTTGTTTGGGGTGTTACCAACTATAATGAAATATAATGAAAGCATCCTCTACTAATGTAAACTGCGTGTGTTCGGTTGGGTTTGATGATCACATTCATCAGGCTACAGATCTGATCACACTGAATGCCTGACTTACTGATAGAAGGTCTGATAATAAACGGTGACCTGTTGATCCGGCTTGTCGATGTTTGACTTTGTGTTGCTCCTCCTTCATAACCACAAAACCCTACATTAAAGCTCGTAGAAACTCATTCACGCACCGATTCCAGCAGACCCCTTTAACTCTGAGCACTTCAGGATTGTTAAGCATGGACACTGTTTCCACACACACACATGAATCCAGCAGCAGTAAGAGGAAAGTGATCGCGGTGGTGGGAGGCGGTTTGGTGAGAATCACTTGATCTTTATGACTTGATTACATATCTTAGAATTCTCTCGATCTCTATCTACCGTCTCTATCTATCAAGTCATTCAAATAGTTGAATAATCACAGAAAATGACTGCTAAATGAAAGACATGTTGTATTAGTTGTATGTCTGTCTGACTCGGGTCTGTTATGTTTCTCTGGTTATAGAGAAGGTTTCCTATAAAAAACAAACAAATGGAACATTATTTTAAAATGCAACCTTTGTTAATCACAGTAACACAGAGCTGATATAATTCTACTATAACTTGCAGCAGGATGAATCAACGTTAATGATTCACGAAGTGGTTATGAAATTCTGTAAATGTTCTATTAGCCTACAGATGTGGTGACGAATGATGAGTGAAATATAAATCGGACTTTATTGAATTTGAATCTATGCACTTTACAGTTATTTATGCGAGTGTGATCTGACAATTACATTAAATTAAATGTATATTCGTTCTGTTAGACAGTTAATGGCTTTGATCAAATCCAGAATATAATATGAACGAGTCATGGGTGTGTTTATGTTTTCATTAAGTGTCTTTATGAGTTTATAGTTGCATAAACCGACTTTAAGGTAAATGTTTCCTTCTTTAATGGTTTGATCTTCTGATCTCATGCTTAAGGGAGTGACATAAAAAGATTATATATAAGATAAAATATGACCAATAATACTGCACTTGGCACAAAGCATAAGAATATTGTCTGTAAATAATATATTGTTTGTGTAGACCTGTGATGGTCAGCCAGTGTCTATGTAAAGCCCTGGCCTGAGAAAGTTCAGCAGTACCCTTTTATATAGCTATTTTAAATAAAGCGATTAAAGTAGAATCCTCCAAAAGTCTTCAGTTCTACGTTATCTCTTTAATTCCTCTTTGCTTAATATGCTTTGTTAAGTACAAGTTTATAAGGAAGAATTAGGTCATTGCAAGCTATTCAGATGCTCTAAAACCCTGTTTTAACACTCTTATATAAAAATATACCGTGACTGAATCATAGTACAGTTAGTAACATATTATGGTAAATGACTGCCATTTTCATATAGCCTACCGTGATAGTATTTACATTGAATTCCAATATATTTCAATGTACACTAACATGGTACATATTCAAAAACATGAAATAATTTTGTCATAAATAATCTATTTCTTATTCTAACCCTGCCAATTTAGGTTGGATCGCTGAACGCCTGCTTCCTTGCCAAAAGAGGATTTGACGTTGCAGTCTATGAATCTCGAGAAGGTGAAAGCATGAGCTATCTCTCACACATGCATTAATCAAGACTTTATTTTAAGGCTTGTACTATTTAAGTTCTGCATCTCAGTTATATCGCTCCACTTTTTATTATCCATACACTCTTAAAAATAAAGGTGCTTCACGATGCCATAGAAGAACCTTTTTGTCTATATGGTTCCAGAAAGAACCTTTAACATCTGAAGAACCTTTCTGTTTCACAAAAGGTTCTTTGTGGCGAAAGAAGGTTCTTCAGATTACAAAAAGGTAAGAAAGAGATGGTTCTTTAAAGAACCTTTGACTGAATGGTTCTTTGTGGAACCAAAAATGGTTCTTCTATGGCATCGCTTGAAGAACCTTTTGAAGCACCTTTATTTTTAAGAGTGTACCGCACACTACAAAATCTTTAAGCTCACTTATAATATTGTGGAAGGATTTTAGACAATTATAGACCACCACATTCTCATAATGTACAGATATAGGGTTTCAAATGTCTTCCTAACTTCAAATGCATTCCTAACCTCTGTGTGTAAACTTTGTTTCTGTTAGATATTCGTCAAGCAAAAGTCGTGAAAGGTCGAAGCATCAACTTGGCCCTGTCACATAGGGGGCGCCAGGCCTTGAAACATGTGGGAATGGAGGATAAGGTGGGTTTAGTCATTTACCTGTGTTTCTTGCGGGAGTTAAGTGCTTGTAGGATGCATTTATTCTGATTTTACATACATTAGTGTTCTCTTTATAAAAGAACTGTTTATAGTTGTTAAAGCCATCATATTCAAAATTTTCGCATAGCATTATTACTTAATGTTTTGAATAAGTAGTAAGAAGCCATTAGCAGATGCTTTGATCATACAGCGGCTTACAGTATAGTACACTTATTAAAGAGACAATCCCCCTGGAGCTGGGTTTATTATTTTGCATATTTCGATCACGATTCACACTTTTAGGAGCAATATTAGCATGCAGTTGCTTCTTAATAAACAACTTGGCAACCAGTAGTACAGTATTTACTGTAACAACTCATGAATTCTGTGCTGGCTGAACTAGTCTCAGGCTTTTCCACAGAGGGAAGTGTTGAAAGTACTATGAGGAAGTCTGACCATGTGAAACTAGGTCAAATGCTACTTACACTCAATACATACACAGTCAAACTTTCAGTCTTTATATAAAGTATTTAATTGTATATGGTTAGCACACAGAGTCCTGTGTCTCTGTGATTTGGTTATTTTACACTGTGTGATTTTTCAGCTTGACAGAGCCAGGAATGCCAGATCAGGAATACTGTATGAACTCAACCCTGGGTTAACATGATTTTCCTATCTGACAGAGTGTGACAGACAGTCTGAAGCTTTAGAAGCATAAGGTCAATGGATGGAGCTGTTGTGAGCTCTTGTAGTTAAAATATGTTACATGATTTACCCAAATAGGACATCTGCCTGGATCAACATCCTTTGTTGGTCCTGCAACAATATTCCCATCAACCCAGATCATTCCCAAATTAGATTTTAGGGTTAAGTTTTGGCAAGGGGCTTCAACTACATTTTTACCATTTTTTTCATTGCTCTCTGGCTTTAGTTCCAAGTATTGTGCTTCAATGACTTGTATAATATATACTGTTATATATATAATATTATTTTATTTGTATCTTTTATTCAGCAAATATGTGTTGAATTAATTAGAAGTAACAGTAAAGACCTTTACAAAATTTCTACTTCAAATAAATGCTGTTCTTTTGAACTATCTATTCATAAAAGTATCCTTAAAAAAATGGTTATTGAGCAGCATTTCAGCATGTTAGAATGATTTCTGAAGGATCATGTGACACTGAAGACTGGAGGAATGATGCTGAAAGTACAGCTTTGCATCACAGGAATAAATTACATTAATTCATATATTACAAAAGAAAAATCTAATATTATTTCAAAGTATTGCTGTTTTTACTGTATTTTTTTTAATCAAATAAATGCATCCTCAGTGAGCATAAGAGAACATTACTGAGCCCAAACTTTTGAACGGTAGTGTATAACATCAATGAGACTACATAGTATGTACATATATATTGTCATGTGTTTTTTTTTTGTAGATAGTCTCTAAAGGCATTCCAATGCATGCCCGTATGATCCATAATCTGAATGGAAAACGCTCTCCAATACCCTACGGCAAAAAGGGACAGGTAACAGTAACTATTTTCAGATTTACACATTCATATTCACACAAATATAGAACTACAAATTGTTATCCTTGGGATCCTTAACTCAGCAGTTCAGAAATGCACAGTCACATGACAGTTTGCAGTAAAGTTGTTACACAGTTACAGGGTTATTAACCCACTAGTTGAGAACATTTACATCAGACATGCATTCATGCTTGGAGTCTGTTTGCTGATACGTGAGCAGTGACCCCAGCAGAGTCAATACAACCATCTCCCTTCAAACTAGTTTGTTAATCATTACAATCATAATGCACATAATAGTGACAATTAGGACTTTGGCATAGCCAAAAGTCCTAATTTCTTTTTATGAGAAATCAGCACATTTGGTTTCCTGACACATCTACACAAGTCTAATTATTATAAATGTGGAATAAATAAGGCCACAGTAGTTTGACAGAAATCTGAATTATGAACAAAATAATAATAATAATAATAATTATTATTATTATTAATAAAAAATGAATTAAAAAAGTTACAGGCATAGCATTTGTATAATTTTACATATTAATAAAAGTATATTTTAGGGTCTGTATAGGTCATTAGAATATCATTGAAATTTATGAAAAAAAGAACAGAATAGTGAGTGGTATATAATTTGAATTATTTTTCATATTAATACTTTTTTTTTGAGCTTGCATATCATCAGAATATTATTGAAATTTATGAACAAAAACTAATAGGTATATCATTTAAATAATTTTGCATATTAATACATTTGCATTTTTAGGTCTGTGTTGGTCATCATAATAGCTATCATTAAAATTTATAAACAAAAAAAAAACGAATTAAAAAAAGCAATATAGAATTTGTATCATTTTACATATTTATACATTTGCATTTTTGGGCCTGTGTAGGTCATCATAATATCATTGAAATTTATGAACAAAGAAACTAATAAAAAGTAGGAGGTATATCATTTAAATAATTTTGCATATTAATACATGTGCATATTTTGAGCCTGTATATCTCATTTTATTATTCACATTTTTTTTTTTTTTAAATATTGGTCATGAAGCAGAACCAGTTGAGAACCACTGATTAACACAACTAAATATCCTGTTTCACTCAGAAGTATATCACAGCCTGGAAACGGCTTTGCGACAAAACAGCCCTAAATATGCTTTGAAAACAGCTGAGATGAAAAGCTCAGGTTTCTCTGGCCCAGTTTGTGTGTTCCTCGTGAGGTTTGTGGGGATTATGTTAACTGGAAATCAGCAGATGGACTGAAACAGAACTGCTTTTAAACCATTAGCTTATTGCTACTACTATGTAATCCCCTCACAAAACACACTCATTGCGGCAAACAATGTGTGTCAAGGTGCTTTTAAACAGTTGTGACATCGAAGCTGTAGATTATAGTGCCTTTCAGGTGACTGAACTCCATGGCTGTCATAAATCCATCATTTCAGACTTAAAATATCCCAGATAATCCGGGACATGCATAATAGAGATTAAAGTTGTCATTCTCCCGGCTGACTGACTCTGACCTGGATGTTCCCTAAATATGGCTGTTCTTTCTGTTGTAGTACATCCTCTCTGTGGACAGAGCTAACCTCAACAAGGAGCTGCTAACAGGTAACAGTTCATTTAACCAACGTCATTTCAAAAATGATTGGAAACACTTAATGTGCCACTTTATACGTTACATATGGTACCTTATGTACCTTCATTTTTTAAAAATGACTACTTGGGTTCTTTTGAAGATAAAACCCTACGTCCCTATTTGCATATCGATCCCAAATGGTCTCAAATATCTTTTGTCCTCTCTTCATTTGCCCACTTTTTGGGATCTAATCAATCACTAATGGATAAAATCAAGTCCCTTTTTTGAATATCCAGTTTAAATTTGAAATACACTACCGTTTTTTGGCCACATTTATTTGATCTACAGTAAAAACGGTAATATTGTGAAATATTATTACAATTAAAAATTATTGTTTTCTGTTTGAATATATTTTAAAATGTTATTTATTCCTGTGATGGCAAAGCTGAAAGCAGTTGTGCTGCTTAATATTTCAGTGGAAACCATGATACATCTTTTTTTTCTGGGTTCCTTGATGAATATTAAGTTCAAAAGAACAGCATTTATTCGTAATGTACATTTTTTTGTCTTTGCTTTCACTTTTGATTAATTCAGTGTCTCCTTGCTGAATAAAGGCCCTTTCACAAAAAGAACGATAACTATAAAGATAACGATATTAGCGTCCGTGGACGATATTGTCTGTTTAAGCGCACACTCGTCTGCCGCTTTAAATTCTCGAGCTCGTTACAGCAGGATTGGTTTTGATTGGCTGTCAATTTTGTATCATTCATCAGCTGGAGAAAAATTGTTTTGAAAGTGATTCCAACGATATTGTTTCTCTGTGCCTTTATCGTCATAGTTGGGGTGTGGACTCTGCTATTCTTTAATATTGAGAACAATTTTTAGAACTATATCATTATTGTTATCTTTATAGTTATCATTCTTGATGTGAACGGGCCTTAAAAGTATTAATTTCCTTTAGAAAAACTTAACTCCCACACTTCTGAATGGCAGGTTGCAAACTTGTGAACGCCATTTGTGACCCTGGAGCAAAAAAGCAGTCTTTGAGTCGCTGGGGTATATTTGTAGCAATAGCCAAAAATACATTGTATGGGGCCAAATTATAGATTTTCTTTTATGCCAAAAATCATTAGGATATTAAGTAAAGATCATGTTCCATGAAGATATTTTGTAAATTTCCTACCGTAAATATATCAAAACTTCATTTTTGATTAGTAATATGCATTGCTAAGAACTTCATTTGGACAACTTTAAAGGTGATTTTCTCAATATTTAGATTTTTTGCACCCTCAGATTCCAGATTTTCAAATAGTTGTATCTCGGCCAAATATTGTCCTGTCCTAACAAACCATACATCAACATTTATTCAGCTTTCAGATGATGTATACATCTCAATTTTGAGAAATTGACCCTTATGACTGGTTTTGTGGTCCAGGGTCACATTTCATGATGACTAAAAGTTAGTATTGAGTTTAGTAACAAGAAACACATTTCAATTACATATTACCGAGTAAGTAACACGGTACAGTAATTATGTGAATTGGGATGCGGTCAAAGTCTTTGTTCATTTAATCCTGTTTGAATCTTATTCCTTTTACTGAATAAACATACAGAATTGAATTTTTTTCTTGCAGCGGCAGACGCATATCCAAACACTACACTGAACTTTAATCACAAGCTGCAGGACTGGAGTCCAAAATCGGGAACAATGACCTTCTTTGGGTAAACAGCAACCACTTTCTGTCTTTCTGTCTCCATTTTGGCCATACATTTTGGGGAGTGAATAATTCCATGATTTTGTTTAAAATACCTTGGGGTGCCATGTAAAGTAATAGTCACAGATTCTGTCGTTATATACGTCGTTAACTAAAACTAAAACCGTAAAATAACTGTTTCGTTACTTGAATTTCTCATTTATGTTTAGTTTAACTTTAAGTACTTAAATAGATCAAATGAAATAAACTAAAACTAATAAATATAAAAATTATAAATATATAAATAAATATAAATATAAAAAAACTAATAAAAATAAAAATTAATAAAAACTATACAGACATTAAAAAACTAATAAAAAAAACAATATCAACAATATTATTTACTCACCTTATTGTCATTCCAAACCCATATTTCTTTTCGTTGCGCACAAAGTTTTTTTTTTACATGTAAATTCAATCACTGAGATCTGGTTTGGCTGCCCAAGAGAGTTTGTAAATTTACTTGAGTATTTGTATATTCAGTGTGAATTAGATTATATTTCAGTAGAGATTTTTGTCTCTGAACAGACCTGATGGCCAGAAGAAGGAGATCCAGGCTGATCTGATCGTAGGCTGTGATGGAGCTTTCTCTGCCATCAGGAAGCAGTACCTACGGCAAAGTCGTTTCAATTACAGCCAGACGTACATTCCCCACGGGTACATGGAGCTCACCATGCCTCCTAAAGACGGAGATGTAAGTGTCACAGCAATGTTATCTGGCAGTCTTCAGTACATATCTGCCCATATCATTTTGTCTGCTCACATCTCATTCTCTCTGTGTCCTCTAAGTTTGCAATGGAGCCCAATTACTTGCACATTTGGCCCAGGAACACTTTCATGATGATTGCCCTGCCCAACTTGGTAAGGTCATGTAATAATTTTCTTTGTGTTTTACTGATATATTGTTATTTTTAATTACATTATTATTTTTTTAAAATAATTTTAAATACATTTTTTTTAAATAAAACTATGGACTATGGGACCCTGGAGCACAAAACCAGTCATAAGTAGCACAGGTATATTTGTAGCAATAGCCAAAAATACATTGTATGGGTCAAAATTATCAATTTTTCTTTTATGCCAAAAATCATTAGGATATTAAGTAAAGATTATGTTCCATGAAGATATTTTGTACATTTCCTACTATAAATATATCAAAACTTAATTTTTGATTGGTAATATGCATTGCTAAGAACTTCGTTTGGACAACTTTAAAGGCGATTTTCTCAATATTTATTTACAAAATGTATTTATTATTACAAATTTTTTTTGCACCCTCAGATTCCAGATTTTCAAATAGCTTTATCTCGGCCAAATATTGTCCTGTCCTAACAAACCATACATCAATGGAAAGCTTATTTATTCAGCTCAATTTCGAAAAATTGGTTTTGTGGTCCAGGGTCACATATTTTATTATTTTACGGTTTATTAACTTTTTTTTGTGATTATCTATTACCTAGTGTTTTCATTATTATTACTATGATTATACAATTGTAAAGAATATTTTAAGTTTTTGTAATCATCTGTTATCTAGTTTTTATTATTATTATTGTCATTAGTAGTAGAAGTATTTATTATTATCATTATTTTGTGATTATCCATTCATTAGTTTTATCATCATCATTATTATTATTAAACATTAAAGAACATTTTATAATGTATTATAAAATTATTTGTTATTATCTATTACCTAGTGTTTTCATTATTATTACTATGATTATACAATTGTAAAGAATATTTTAAGTTTTTGTAATCACCTGTTATCTAGTTTTTATTATTATTATTATCATTATCATTAGTAGTAGTAGTATTTATTATTATCATTATTTTGTGATTATCCATTCATTAGTTTTATCATCATCATTATTATTATTAAACATTAAAGAACATTTTATAATGTATTATAAAATTATTTTATTTATTAAAATTACTTTATGATTAACCATTCATCAGTTTATTATTATTATGATGATGATATTCAATGATATTTTATTATTTATTTATTTTGTGATTAGCTATTAGTTTTTGCTATTATATTATTATTATTTTATTCACTCTTTTTTGTGATTAACCATTTATTAGTTTGTTATTTTTTATTACAATTAGGGGCCGGTATTATGTATAATGTGGTTTTCCTGGCAGAAAATCATGTTGCTTTTGATTTTGGTTTCTTAAGGACAGGACGTTCACATGCACACTCTTCATGCCCTTTGAAGAATTTGAGAAGATCCGCTCCGGTGACGAGGTCATCCGTTTCTTCCAGAAATACTTTCCTGACTCTGTACCTCTAATAGGAGTGTGAGTACAGCTTGTTCTCTCTCTTTCAGTCTCTTATCACTCTTTCTGCTTCATGCTTCTCTCAGGTCTGAAGTGCATCTTAGTGAGGTATGAAATTGCAGTCTAATAGACACACAGCCCAGCGGGCGGGTTTTTTAATATGAATGCTGCAGGTGATGAGGAGATACAGTATTGGGATGATGGGGTGAGGACACTGAGTGATTTCAAACCTCACAGACCTGTTCAATGTGCAGTGCAGCATTCGAGAATCGACTGAAGATGTTCTCATTTTGCTCAATTTACATTTGGTTGTAAAAATGATTCAAGGGTCTACGTGCACATATATGAGAACAGAAATATGTGATTTTGCAAATTTACACATTTAAATTTGTACACTGCCATTCAAAAGTTTGATAAAAAATCTCTTATGCTCAACAAAGGCAAAATCTATTTGATTAAAAATACAGTAGAAACTGTAATATTGTGAATTTATTTTTATGACTCAAAATAACATTTTTCTATTTGATTATATTTTAAAATGTAATTTATTCCTGTGATGCAAAGCTGATTTTTCAGCATCATTACTCTAGTCTTCAGTGTCACTTGATCCTTCAGAAATCATTCTAATATGCTGATTTGCTGCTCAAGAAGAATTTCTTATTATTATCAATGTTGAAAACAGTTGTGCTGCTTATATTTTGTAACATTATAAATGCCATTATATTTGATGAACGTAATACATCCTTGCTGAATTTAATTTCTTTCAATTATGGTTGGAGTAGGAATGGTAGGGTATGATATTATTATTTATTTTAAATTTTTAAATAATTTAATACTAGATGTATTAACTTATTCTTATCAGCAAAGTATATTTCACCCAGAAATAAAATATTCTGTAACAATTTTTAACTCAAGCCGTGTTTCTTTCTTCTTTAAAACAAAAAGGAGATATTAGGTATAATAAAAGTCCCAGTCACATTTGCTATATTGTATCCCAATAAAATACAATCCAAAGTAAATGGTGACTAATACTCTCCTTTTGTGTTCCACAGAATGAAAAAAGTCAAAAGAATTTGAAACAACATATAAACACGTTAAGAATCAATGCTGAAACATTTAACATTGACCTTAATATAGCATATTCAGTTTCAGGATTTTATATTATATGAGTAATAGTCAGTGTAATTGTTCAGATTGTAATTCTAAAAATGTAGGTTTTTATTTAAATTGGCAAGAGGCTTTGAATGAGATTGCCCTACATTAAATGTCATAATTAACATAATTAAGCAGTGAGTCATTGTGCCACAGACAGACGTGACAGTGTTATATATGAATGTACGTTATTGACTGAGTGTGTCTATGTGTCTGTGTTTTCACAGTGAGGCTCTCAAACAGGATTTCTTCCGGCTGCCGGCTCAGGCCATGGTCTCGGTGAAGTGCTCCCCGTATCATCTGTTTGATAAGTGTGTTCTTATGGGAGATGCGGCCCACGCTGTGGTTCCTTTCTATGGTCAAGGCATGAATGCAGTAAGTGGGGGTGGTGAGGATATTCATACTCATCTACCCGCTTCAGTTTTTTTTCAATATGTCTCCAGCTCCCAATGACGTAAACATAACCTGAACACCAGATTAAATGTGATTTACCATATACAGAAATATTCCAATAGTTCTGGAGCATGCAAACATCTTTGTACTAAATAAAGGCTTGACCAGAACATGGACCAGTGTTACTTTAGTATGTAGTAGTATTTTAGTTTGAATGAGTTTTTATTGCTATATTTTATTGCTATTTTAAAATGATTCAAAATCATTTTTTGTAGTTAAAATATGTCTGAAATGATATATGGGAGCCTGGACCACAAATCCAGTCATAAGAGTCAATTTGTTTGAAACTGGGATTTATACAATAATAAATAAGCTTTCCATTGATGTATGGTATGTTAGGACAGGCCAATATTTGGCCGAGATACAACTATTTAAAAATCTGGAATCTGAGGGTACAAAAAATCTAAATATTGAGAAAATTGCCTCTAAGGTTGTCCAAATGAAGTCCTTAGCAATGCATATTACTAATCAAAAATTTACGGAAGGAAATTTACAAAATATCTTCATGGAACATGATCTTTACTTAATATCCTAATGATTTTTGGCATAAAAGAAAAATGTATAATTTTGACCCGTACAATGTATTGTTGGCTATTGCTACAAATATACCCCAGTTATCAATGTTGAAAACAGTTGTGCTGCTTATATTTTGTAACATTATAAATGCCATTATTTTTGATGAACGTAATACATCCTTGCTGAATTTAATTTCTTTCAATTATGGTTGGAGTAGGAATGGTAGGGTATGATATTATTATTTATTTTTAATTTTTAAATAATTTAATACTAGATGTATTAACTTATTCTTATCAGCAAAGTATATTTCACCCAGAAATAAAATATTCTGTAACAATTTTTAACTCAAGCCGTGTTTCTTTCTTCTTTAAAACAAAAAGGAGATATTAGGTATAATAAAAGTCCCAGTCACATTTGCTATATTGTATCCCAATAAAATACAATCCAAAGTAAATGGTGACTAATACTCTCCTTTTGTGTTCCACAGAATGAAAAAAGTCAAAAGAATTTGAAACAACATATAAACACGTTAAGAATCAATGCTGAAACATTTAACATTGACCTTAATATAGCATATTCAGTTTCAGGATTTTATATTATATGAGTAATAGTCAGTGTAATTGTTCAGATTGTAATTCTAAAAATGTAGGTTTTTATTTAAATTGGCAAGAGGCTTTGAATGAGATTGCCCTACATTAAATGTCATAATTAACATAATTAAGCAGTGAGTCATTGTGCCACAGACAGACGTGACAGTGTTATATATGAATGTACGTTATTGACTGAGTGTGTCTATGTGTCTGTGTTTTCACAGTGAGGCTCTCAAACAGGATTTCTTCCGGCTGCCGGCTCAGGCCATGGTCTCGGTGAAGTGCTCCCCGTATCATCTGTTTGATAAGTGTGTTCTTATGGGAGATGCGGCCCACGCTGTGGTTCCTTTCTATGGTCAAGGCATGAATGCAGTAAGTGGGGGTGGTGAGGATATTCATACTCATCTACCCGCTTCAGTTTTTTTTCAATATGTCTCCAGCTCCCAATGACGTAAACATAACCTGAACACCAGATTAAATGTGATTTACCATATACAGAAATATTCCAATAGTTCTGGAGCATGCAAACATCTTTGTACTAAATAAAGGCTTGACCAGAACATGGACCAGTGTTACTTTAGTATGTAGTAGTATTTTAGTTTGAATTAGTTTTTATTGCTATATTTTATTATATTTTATTTTACAAAATCATTTTTTGTAGTTAAAATATGTCTGAAATGATATATGGGAGCCTGGACCACAAATCCAGTCATAAGAGTCAATTTGTTTGAAACTGGGATTTATACAATAATAAATAAGCTTTCCATTGATGTATGGTATGTTAGGACAGGCCAATATTTGGCCGAGATACAACTATTTAAAAATCTGGAATCTGAGGGTACAAAAAATCTAAATATTGAGAAAATTGCCTCTAAGGTTGTCCAAATGAAGTCCTTAGCAATGCATATTACTAATCAAAAATTTACGGAAGGAAATTTACAAAATATCTTCATGGAACATGATCTTTACTTAATATCCTAATGATTTTTGGCATAAAAGAAAAATGTATAATTTTGACC